>NW_006774288.1:180742-186307 GCF_000442215.2 Lipotes vexillifer | reverse complement strand
GCGGTATGCGGGCCTCTCACTGCTGTGGCCTCTCCCGTTGCGGAGCACAGGCTCCGGACGCGCAGGCCCAGCGGCCATGGCTCACGGGCCCAGCCGCTCCACGGCATGTGGGATCTTCCCGGACCGGGGCACGAATCCGCGTCCCCTGCATCGGCAGGCGGACTCTCAACCACTGCGCCACCAGGGAAGCCCAAAATATCAATATTATACACCTAAAATCATTCATTTATCTAATAGAAACTTAAGTATTCATTATGGACACAGACAGGCCTGGACATAAGTGATACAGAGACATTTCTGTTAGTAGGGCCTAGGATGAAAGAGAGACCTGAGGATGGAATTAACATTTTAGTTAGCCTCCATAATCAAGAAAAGGAGCTTAACTTTAAGGCCAATATCTATTTAATACAAAACTAAATGTTTTAAATAGACAAACTCCTGTGAAGAAGAAACAGATATAGCCCATTATTTATAAATACGTAAAGCATTTCTTGTATATTCCTTAAAGCTGTGTACCTTGGTCTAGTCCATTACTTTACTCCGCTAGACCCACAGCATTAAGATATACAGATAAAACTTTAAGTTTTATCCTTAAAGTCCTATCCAAAACATTTGGTCCTATCCAAAATATCTATAAGACATTTGGTCCATGCCTAAACATCCTTGATATATATTTTTTTAATTTTAGAATTTTATTTATTTTTTTATACAGCAGGTTCTTATTAGTTATCCATTTTATACATATTAGTGTATATATGTCAATCCCAATCTCCCAATATTTGCAGGACCATTTGGTTCTGTCCAAAACGTCAGTGGAGACATTTGGTCCATGCCAAAAGGCCCTTGATATTTAGTCCTTTCCAAAACCATGTGGCAGAGATCAAATATGCTCATGGATGTTTTGGATAGGACCAAATTTCAAGAACATTTTGGCATGAATAAAATGTCTTATGGACCAAATGTCTTATGCGCAAAATATATCATGGATGTTTCAGACAGGACCAAATGTCCTACAGGACCTTGAAGCTGATGTTCTGGCCCTTGAAATCTCTTTCCTTTCAAGTCTCCTCATTAGATTTTTACTGTTGATATCAAACTTCAATATCATTATGTTCTCCTTCCATGCTAGAATTATCTCTTGTTCATTCTGGGGTTTCTCACCTTCACCATAATTTTAGCCCTCCATGGGTCATTCTGTGATGCTCTAATACCTTCTGTCTTCAAAACTCTCCTGTGAGCTCACACCCACCTTCAGCAAACATCTCAATTCTATGCATCCCGTTCAGATAAACTTCTGTAAAGAATGTTTATGTGTACTGTCTCCACTTCTTTCTCTCTCCCCTTTTGTTTTTTGAATGGAAGTATAGTTACAATATTGTGTTAGTTTCAGGTGTACAGCAAAGTGATTGAGTTATATATTGTTTTCAGGTTATTTTCCATTCTAAGTTATTACTAGATATTTATTACAGTTCCCTGTGCTATACAGTTAATCGTTATTACTTACCTATTTTATGCATAGTAGTTTGTATCTGCTCATCCTATACCCCTAATTTATCCTCCCCCCCACCTCCCTTTCCCTGAAAAACAACCTATGAATGAGAGAAAATATTTGCAAATGATGCAACCGAGGGGTTAAAATTCAAAATATACAAACAGCTCATTCAACTCGATATCAAAAAATAAAGAACCCGGGCTTCCCTGGTGGCGCAGTGCTTGAGAGTCCGCCTGCTGATGCAGGAGACGCGGGTTCGTGCCCCGTTTCGGGAGGATCCCACATGCCGCGGAGCGGCTGGGCCCGTGAGCCATGGCCGCTGGGCCTGCGCGTCCGGAGCCTGTGCTCCGCAAATGGGAGAGGCCACGACAGTGAGAGGCCCGCATAACGCAAGAAAAAAAATAAAAATAAAAAAAAAAAATAAAGAACCCAATCAAAAAATGGGCAGAAGACCTAAATAGACATTTCTCCAAAGAAGACATACAGATGACCACCATGAAAAACTGCTCAACATCACTATTAGAGAAATGCAAATCAAAATCACAATGAGGTATCACCTCACACCAGTCAGAATGGCCATAATTAAAAAGTCAACAAATAATAAATGCTGGAGAGGGTGTGGAGAAAAGGAAACCCTCCTACACTGTTGATGGGAATGTAAATTGGTACAGCCACTGTGGAAAACAGTATGGAGGTTCCTTAAAAAACTAAAAATAGAGCTACCATATGATTCCACTGCTGGGAATACCTCCGGAAAAGATGAAAAGTCGAAAAGGTACACACACCCAATATTCATAGCAGCACTATTTACAATAGCTGAGACATAGAAACAACCCAAGTGCCTATCAACCGACAATTGGTTTAAGAATATATATATATATGAATATTGATTATATGAATATTGAATATATATATGAATATATGAATATTACTCAGCCATAAAAAAGAATGAACTATTGCCATTTGCAGCAACATGGATGGACCTAAAGAATATTATACTAAGTGAAGTAAGTCAGACAGTGAAAGATAAATGTCATATATCACTTATAGGTGGCATATAAAAAATAATACAAATGAATCTACATGTAAAACAGAAATAGACTCACAGACCCAGAAAAAAACTTATGGTTTCCACTTCTCTTTTTTTGATTCATTCCTAAATCCCATGCAGTTTGGATTCAACGTCCTCCACTGCCATAAACAGATTCTGTCAAGTTTTTCAATAACCTCCATGTTTCTTCATCAAACATGACATATCAGTGGCATTTTATGGCCTTCAGCACCACCTCTTTTAGGAAACAGTCTCTGCTGCTCTGTTTTAGAGCACTCTCATGATTTCCATCCCATCTCACTTGTTTCTCTTTCTCAGTCTCATTGGCTGCTTCTCTTCTCCTCAGCTTTTAAAATCAGTCATCTATTCAACTTTCCCCAGGTGAACTAGTCCATGCCTGCTATATGCCCATAAATCTCAAGCGTAAGATTGTGGATGGCCTGTTTCCACACTAGGTTGTAAGCATCATGAGGACAGTGCTGACCTGCTTGTTCATGTTTGTATCTCCCATGCCTGGTTTTATGCCCACTGCACAGCCGTAACACAATAAATACTGAGAGTTATTAATAAAAATAATTTTAAAATAATGAAAATGAATGACAATGTATTTTATATGGGTGCATCTAAAGTATCTCTGACCCAGAGCTTCTAAATCTTACCAAAAACAAGAGAAATTAGGTAATTCTTAAAACTGCTTTCATCACACATTTGTTTAAATAGATAAAGTTCATATTATGAGCATTAAGGCACACAAAATGACTGATCCAAATTAAAACATATAAGCTTATTCTAAGAAAATAAATATATATTTAAATACATAATTATAAAACTTTTAGTTGTTTCTGAAAACACTTCTACATGCTTGAATATGAAAAGGTCATAACGGGATTGAAGAACATTAAGGAAATCCATCATCAGTCTTATAGCCTGTAATCAGTACATCATTACAAGCCAAATGAGCATAATTTGTCACTTTGAAAATTCTCAGGTTGAGAATCGGGTCATTTCAATTACCAATTTTCACAGGGCAAACAGGTCATACTGTCCACCTGTTCTGTATATTTCTCCCGAATAACTTTCAAAACGGCTGACTCTTTGTAAACTATCATTCATTGCTAAAAGGGACTTCCTGACATTTCCCTTCACACAGCCTCCGTTTATATGTAGTATTTTCTTTTAAATCTAGAGAGACAGTTATCTGTAAATGGCTTTTAGAGCATAGTTTGACAGTTTCTAATAAATTTGCAAATATGCATGACCTTTGATCTAACATTGTAAGTAATAAGATATCCAGCTCACCAGAACTCTCCTTTATAACAATATTAGCAACAATAAATAATTTTATGGAACTTTACATGTACCGAGAATTGTTCAATTCATTCATTCCTTAAAAGGGCCCCATCATGTAGGTACTATTATTATACATATTTTACAGATAAGCAAACTAAGTCACCAGAGGTTAAATAAGTCACCAGAGAGTCACACCTTTGGTAAAAGGTAGAGCTAGAACTTGATTCCAGCCAGTCTTGATCTAGAGTCTTGTCTCCTAACTTTCTGCATTAGGCTATCCCAAGACAGACACGAGTGTGCACGTGCGCACGCACACACACACACACACACACATTGAATTCAGACACTGGAAGAAAATCGTGAAGATTTATAATCTTAACTAGGAATGTGGACTTAATCCTGCTCCCAAGTATATTATTAGTATCAATAGTAAATACTTAATCAATAACCAGAATAATGAAGAAGCAGGATTCAGGGTCTAATCATCAGAGAAAATTGATATTTCTCCCATTACCTCATTTCAAATTTGTTTACTGGGGAAATTTCTTCTCTTGTCCCTAGATAAAGCCTTGGGGGTTGGAGCTGGGTGGGTAGATAACAGCAGTAAACCATCCTCTCATTTTTGATTAGTAATGCCTGAAGATGGACCTGTGCTTTCTGGAACTGGGAGATATTTCAAACTAATTCAATTGTTTACAGCACACTTGTGCAGTTATTTGGAGACCTCTCCTCAGTTTCAGTAAATTTTCCAGCTGTTGCTCGCTCACTTCTTAATACTAAGGGATCCACGGGTCTCTTTCTACCTTCTGTCTGGTGAATTTTCATTGCTCAATTGAATAGAGTCTAAATCAATCCTTCTTTTTCCCAGGGCATCTCTTCTGCATGACCCAAATCTGGTCAGTATTAACACATAAGCATTCTTCTCTTGGATAATTCTGGAAATTGAGAATGACTGAATTTTAGCAGCAGCTTCCTTTGTTCTATCACCAAAACAAGCAACTTTCCCGTCTCTCTTCCTATAAACTAGTCAGAAACTAGGCAGACACTACTTTACTGGTGTTCCTCTGACTGCAGGGAACACATCTCCAAGCGGTTCGGGAAAAGGCTGATCAGAGAAGACGGGAACACCAACCCACATCCTCGCTTTGGCTCAGAGAGGAGTAAATTCCCAGGAGTTTTCTCCAAAGAAATTTACTTTGAAATATCTTTGCACCGCAACACTGAACAATTCGTCACTTTTATATCATCCAGTGGGTGAGGGTTCAAGAGTAATCGAAAAGTAACCAGTTTTAGAATAACTGTCTTGAAAATGTGAATCTTTTAAGATTCTATTAAGGTTAATTCTATTAACCTTCGTTTATGACACCTCTTTATTAAGCCTTCAGTCAAATCTGGAAACTTTAACATCCGATTACTAATCCTTGACACCTTCATTTCTACAAATTTTGAGCCTTATCTAGAAGTAAAGGAGTTTATATTTTCTGCCATTATTAACTTGAAAGCCAGTTCTTAAGGGATGACCCATTTTTAGTCTTTTTATTTTTATCACATATTTAAAACATGTCTTAAAAATATTTGCTACCCAAATAGGGACCAACTGAACAAACCTTTAAGAACCGAGTGGTTTTAAGACCCTTGATTTACTTTCAGAAGACATAGTCTGACTACTTCCTGCGGGATTAAAGGCAAACCCCCAAACCTGCTGATAACCCCTTATAGGATATATGATTTG
>NW_006774288.1:153213-180732 GCF_000442215.2 Lipotes vexillifer | reverse complement strand
TGCTGAACTTTAATATCTCATTTATATAATACAGGAGTGGGACTAGTTAAATGCTAAAGTTTTATTGGGTCCAACGCTGTATAATTTAAAATGCACATATATTCTGCTGAATTCTTGGGATCCCTGGTGATTTAACGTAAGTTTCTGGGCTGGCTTCCAAGACACCTGCCCCATTTTAATCAGCCTTCTTTTTTATACTTTATATACCATGGGACCCTACATAAAATTGAACATGACAAAAAGTTTCTGTAGTTTGAAGGTTTATTTTTTTCTTTTAACTATTGCTCAAGGGACATTGAATGTATCAAGCTCTTTATATGCTGCTTTTCAAGTGGAGAAAACCATACACTGTTGGATGGATTCTTTCATCTGTTGTCATGTGCCTCTTGTGATCCATAGGACCCATATAACATGACATCATCAGTTCTGTCCTTTCCTGAAATTCACTGGATTTATTTACTTTTGTCATTGGCTGAGTACGTAAATGTGGGTACTGCTTCATGACTGGAAAATTCAAGGTTCTTTAGGAAATTATTTATCAGACACTTGTTTTAATCCAGAGTTTTGCTTGATTATTAATGGAGCATCTTTAATCAGAATTATAGCTTTCTTTCTTTTTTTTAAATAAGAACTTCTTTTTGAGAGAAATATAATTAAATGAGAATGGTGAGCTGCCTTTTTGATAACCTACAGCCAGTTATAGAAAATTTTTAATCTTATGTAAAATATGAAATACCCCACTTTATATTTTAATATATATTTGTTAAAGAACTTGAATGGGTAGTAACTATACCTTTATACCATCATTAAACATGAAAAATAATGATATCCAAACATTTTTCTGATTTCTATACGCTACTGAAATTTGCTAAAACCCACAACTATTTATTGTCTATTAACAGCTGTACTAGCTAATGTTTGCAGAGATATTTCCTTCATTTTTTGCTTTTTTTTTATTATTCTAAGTTTAGTGCTAACTTCCCAGTACCTTATTTGTGCTTCCTTTTGGGGTATTTGCTTGTATTACTTCAAACATATGATGTGAAAATGTGGAAAAAAAAGAAAAAAGGGGAAAGCTACTTAAATCACTTGTAACCAAACTGTGTAAGGTTATAATCACCTCATTTTAACCCTGTAAAGCACTCAAAACTAGTTAATTAATTGAATATATTACATTTTTGCAAAAGTATTTATTCTTAACAACACAGTGAAAATTACATGTATCACATATATTTAAAGTTATGATGAGCTTGTCTAGGAATATATTTTTATAAAGTTTGAAGTCTAGAAGTTCAGAAATATTATCTGACCTTGCTGACACAGTCTTCCCTATGGATTTCAAGTCTCATGACAATTTTATGTGTCATCTCACTAATGTGCTCATTCACCAGAGAGTCAGATTTAATGAATACCCAAGACACAACAATTATACGAATTCATATGGTGTAATCCCAAGGAAAGAATAAAGTTTTAATAACTAGAACCACTTGTGTCAAGACCTTCTATTTGCTTGGTTTATGTCATATATTAGTAATATTTGGCTCAAAATAATTTATTTAACCCTTTATTTAACATGACATCATTTTTAAAAAAGAGAGAAAAGAGACTGTAATGGTGATGTTCCTTCTCAAAGCCCTCTATAACCCATAGCCTACATATTACTGGGAATGGATGTTTACAAAATGCAATTGATAAAGATTTTATTTTATTTTATTTTTTTCTTTTTGGTCAGATGAGTACAATATGGGTTAGAAATGTCTCATCAGGACAATAAATGTTATAAAGATACAGCATGGCTACTTAAATAAATATAATTTTAAAATGCTGTTGCCCAGTAAAATGAAATAGTGTTCTCTGTTAATCAATTCTGGCTACACAGATTTGTAGGTATATACATTCATATAAGTAAAAAAGAATTCCATTTCCCTTTCTGAATTTTATTTTTTATCATTTCTTAAACCAGAAAGAATCAATTTGTATGCTTAGGATTAAAATATTCAGCACACCAGCATTTCTGATTCTGAGCAGGTGTTTTACAGAAAATTATATTTCTGTCCCTTTTTTTTAACCTATTTCAGAAAGATTCACTAGGTCATAAGCCTTATTCCTAACCATTATATTGATAATGCTTTATATATGAAGGAGTGAAAAACAGGAAATTTTAAGTATAGCATCTATTCAGATAAATCAAGATTTATGTCCAAGTCATAATCCTTTTCACATTACACCCTTATTCTAGAAATGAAGGCACATTCAAACTTCTTACAATATAATTGTTTAAAGTTCACATATATTGGTTTTTGTATGGATGGAGTACAGAATGAAATGAGTTATTGCCACTAATTAAATAGTTTCTTATATATTATCAGTGTTAGATATCATGGTCTTATATACTTTTTAACTTATAAATTTGAAGTTATTCCTGAAATTGTGAAATAATGCATCATAGAATTCAGCAATTTTTAATTTTTTCTTTTACTTTGTTGAATTGGACTAATTTCAAATACAATCTTGAAATGTTTAATAACCATCATGTTCTATAAACTCCTGGCCAATCTGGGCACAAGTTTCAAGTTAATTAGAGCAGGAAAGACAAAAAAAATTCGAAGACCCAGATTCCCGTCTTTACTTAAACGATCATTACGCTTGTGACCACTGGAAAGTCACTTACTCCGTTTGGGTTTTAATACACTTCTATTTATGATGGGACTAGTAATAATTTGTTTTGCATACTCCTTAAATTTTCTCTAAAAACAATATATTTGAGGATAATAAGAGAAAAAATGGTGAACACATAGAAAACTGTATATTACTAAACCCGTGGAACACATTATAAACTGTTTCATATAGCTGTCGTTAAAGAGGACAGCATTTGAAGACTTCTACAAATATTTAATCACAGTGTTAACAAACACTCTCACAAACACACACTATATGATAACTAAAGTTTAACCATGTCTAATACCATTTCCTCGTTTTCAGGTCAATTAATAAGAAACTATGCCCCTCCCACCTGCATCATACCTAGTTACTGAACCAAATCTGTTCCACAATGAAGGGACTTAATATTGAGGAAATCATATTCAAATATTGTCCATATAGCTTTGCTTATAAAAAATATTAATGTTGCCAGTACATTAAAAACATTAAATGTCTGCCAACTTTTCTTAAAGTTACTATAGTAACTTTAAGTTACTTCTAGAGTTCTTCTTAAAATAGATATTTGTTGGAGATGACTTTTAGGAGTAAGAGCTAAAACAAATTTATTATTTCACAATAAGTATTCAATAAAAAATAAAAGGACCCCTTGCAAATCAGGCAAACAGAAACAGAATGAGCGAAAATAAGATAAGGCAACATGAGAGAAGGAATTGATTGAGCTCAGCTGTCTTTTCGTCATGATGACTTGAAACACAATTATCAAAAAAGTCATAAAGATTTCAAGTAAATTACATGTATCTTAAATGTAAGTATTTAAAACTGTCATTTAACTTAATAAGTCACACACACATACACACACACTTTCTTGAGAATGTTATGCTCCTAAATCCTGAAAATATATTGTGATAAATTATAATACAAGAACTATTGTATATTTGAGACAATAGAAATAGTTGAATTTCCAGGAAAGACTTTGAAACCAGAAGTTTCTAATCATAATATTATTTCTGTGCATAATTATCACACTTAAGAATCTCTTCAATTGTCATTTGTTCTTTAAAAATGACATTTAAATGGCACTATGTCTTTGTAAGGCTGTCACATGTCTCTTTAAAGAGACAATATGTTTTGCTAGGATTAGCTGTTTCTGGGAAATTCTGCAGACAAGATATATAAATAATACATAGGCAATTCTATGATGCATGAAAAGCAAGTAATAACTCTACTACTTGAATTAATTAGCATGATTTACCCTTTTAAAGGACAGTGATAATAAGACTACATTTAAAAATCAGGAACACATTTATTTTCTCATACTAATGATTTTAAAATTGTAATAATCTTAATTTCCATTTACTATTTTGTATAATTTCTTGATTATGTTTCTACGACACTGAAACTGAAATAAAAATAAGCACTAGAATTCAAAGAAAACTTATTTTCCATAATTCTTAATCAATTCCAAAAGGTCAGTATTCTTATTTGCCCACCACCTAAATTCTCACTTTTGAACCTTTTAAAAAGTATTGATAGATAGATATATAGATAGGTACATAAGATACATAAGTTCAAAAGTTTAAGAAACCTATTAGAAGGAAAAAGCAGGATAACTGCAGACCTAGAATAAATCCTAGGTCTCCTGCTGGGACAGGTAAATGGCTGAAACTCCCATTAACCATTATAGTATTAGTTCAAATATCACAAACACACACACACACACACACACACACACACAAAACAGTAAGGGAGTAGTTGATTTCCAACTTATGAAAATATTGATGTTTTAAAGCATCCAGAAATAATGTTTTGCCCTTTGCAGTAATTACAAATTCCATCTTTTCATGTGTACTCTCAATTATTTTTAAGAAAACGTAAAATGAAAAAAAAAAGTTATCCTTTATATTTGGTATTTTTAGAGCTGCAGCTTGAGTTCTGGCAGGATTTTGGATCTCTCTTTTAACATTTTACTAAAGTATAATAGGCATGGAGAAAAACATGTGCATTTTATAGCTACCTCTCTTTGAATTTTCACAAATGAAAGTAACTAGAGTCTAGGTCAAGAAAGACAGTGGTATCTGTGCCCCAGAAACACCCCTAGTGTTGTCTTGTAGTCGCTACCATTGCAAACTGCCAAGACCACCACTAGCCTGTCTTCTAAAATAATATATTAGTTTTGGGGTTTCCCTGGTGGCGCAGTGGTTAAGAATCCGCCTGAAAATTCAGGGGACACCGGTTTGTGCCCCGGTCTGGGAAGATCCCACATGCCACGGAGCAACTAGGCCCGTGAGCCACAACTACTGAGCCTGCGCGTCTGGAGCCTGTGCTCCGCCACGGGAGAGGCCGCGACAGTGAGAGGCCCGCGCACCGCGATGAAGAGTGGCCCCCACTCGCCGCAACTGGAGAAAGCCCTTGCACAGAAACGAAGACCCAACACAGACAAGAATAATAAAAAATAAATAACCCATATACCAACTGAATACTATCACATTTTAAAATAACATGCTACAAGGATGGCCAAAACAATAAATCATAATCATTATAAATAGAGGAGTACTTCTGTCATGATGGGAAAAAATATATATATATATATTAGTTTTGGTTGTATATTCATTGTATATTAATGTAATCATATATTATGTAATTTTATTTTGTCTCATTCCTTTTTCTCAACATGATATATGGAAAATTCACCCATATTATGCATGTGACTGTAGATCTTTATATCTCATTAATATAATTATTGTGTGAATATACCACAATGCTTTCTTTTTTTCCATTTTAATATTAATTGGTGACAACATAGTTTCCAATTTGGAACTAATTGGAACAGTGCTACTATGAACGTACCTTTTCCATTCATATTGTCAATATATATAAGAATAAAAATATTGGATAATAGTACAACACAAGTAAAACTTTGGAAGATAAGGCCAAACAGCTTTCCAAAGTGACTATATGGCAAACGTTTAAAGAGAAAATAAAATGATAAACGTTGACAATTACATACACATAAAGAGTTAGTGAATATAAAGGAAAAGGTAATTTTTCTATAAGTAAAATAGAAAAATTCTAGAAAGAAGATACCTATTTTAAGAGTCAAAAGGATATGCCCGAAATTGAATATACGGAGCAAGTTAGTCAAGGATGAGTTTACTGAGTGAATATCTGAATAGAAAATGATTCATGAGCAAGTGGCACTGCAACATGAGTCTTCGCTACCTCCATCTGTTCTCAGAAGTAAAAGCGTAGAACAAAACCACATCTAGGGCACATTAGGTGAATTTGATTTTTAGCCAGGTATTCTTACTGATTTATATGCATAAATCTAAAACCAAAACAGTAATGGTGAATGAGTGTGCTAAGTGTTAGACTTCACAACTGTAGATTAAGCTATCATTTTAACTTGCTCCATGGTACTATCGCATTTCTGGAAAATGCATCATTCTTTTGCATATGCATATTACTATCCCTGTACTGAGAATATGGTGTCATTTGTCCACAATGACTAAATTAGTGCTGACTCCTTTATCACCTCTGACAAATGCATCTGTAAGTGTCGTCTATTTACAGTTATCCCTCTCGCTCTAAATCATAAGCTCCTTTTGTAAAAATAGGCTACCGAAGTGCTAAAATGAGTGTATTTAGTAAAGTTTCCAGAGAATACATTCTATTTGCTCTTCCTGGAAACAGCCAGCCTAGGCTTCTCAATATTGATTCATTTTATTAGAAGTACCTTGGGAACAAGGAACAATTTCTTTAAATATCAACACTCTAGGTTATTTACTAGAATAAAAAATTGGCAAGAAATTGGGACATGACATAGGGATGCTGTTATTTGATTGTTAACTCTTCCCAACACATAAATACCCCAAATTTATGTTGATATAGAGCCCTGGATTTTTTATTCTCAACAATGACTGTATATTAGAATCACCTGGGAGCTTTAAAAAATACATGCCTGCCCAGGTCTGCATCCAGGACCGATTAAATCTTAATCTTAAGGAGGGCCCAGGCATCAGTTTTTTAACCATTTCTGCAGTGATTCTTAGAAGCAGCCCATTTTGAGAACCACTGTATCATGCCATTACACTTTCAAGTGCCAAAATTTACGCTAGAGTAAAAGCAGAGAATGTTCAAGTACTCTTTCAGGATAGTGTAAGAGACATTTTCTTTGTTTTCCTTTTCTTTCTTTTTTTTTCCCACAAATCCCAATTTTAAAGCATTCCTTTGACATATGAAGTCATTAGCATTTCCCATATCTCATAGAAACTGAATTCTAGGTTTAATTCTTTTCTCCCCAATTCTTAATCTTGACTGTGTTTTTGTCAGCAGTATGACCCCAATAAACTAAATTACCTCCCTTACTTCTCTTAAAATTTTAAATAAAACAGACAAAAATTGTCCAATAATAGTAAAACCCCTCCAGAGCATTGAAAAAAATAATACGGAGCCACCTTCTCTTTGTAATATTGTATGGGTGTATAAGTATTGGACAGTGAATATTTTTCTCCTTCCTCATATTTTAATATCTTAGCTAATTAATATTCTGGTAAATTCCTATTATGATTATAAACTTTAAAATTTAGTGATCGACATTTAACTTTATGTCTCTATTAAACTGCTGCATTGTTAACATGAAAATGTGAGATTATAGAGTTGGTGGGATTTACTTCAGTTTTTATTTACTTTTTTGTTGCTTTTCTAATTTAATCTCATTACAGTAAACTGGACTTTAACACCTAAGTCTTCTTGGTAAGTAAAAAGTTAGATACAATAGATTAAGAATATGACATGGCCTGGAACAAGGACTCTCAGCTCATCTATGTTTGATCCATATGAAATTCTCAAAAGAGACTCCCCTAGATCCCACACTTTGAAGTTTTCAGATTTTGCTTAGTCATCACATCTGTTTAGTGCCTTCTGAAAAGTCTTGCCATGTCCAGGTTAGGAAATATAATAGTGAAAAGGCAAACAAGGGCTCTATTCTCAACACGTTTGCTGGACCCATTTCTCACCACCCAAAACTCCTTTAGCTGGCTGCTACAATGTATGCTCACCTCACAGCATCCTCCACTTACCCTTCCCATAAAATTTGCTGCATCGTAAAGATAGACCTTTTTGTTTCTCTCTCTCATAGACAATAACTTCAGTGGCTCTGTTATTCACAGTTACATGGGAGGCAACATAGCACTGGGATTAAGAGTCTGGCTTCATAAGTCAAACCACAAGCACTTTCATCCTGGCTTCATAATTTATCAGTTGTATGACCGAGGTAAATTATTTAACCTCGGTGTCCCTGCAATTGGAAATTATAAATTAATGTCTGTCTCCTAAGGCTGAAGTACAGGAGGCATAAAGAAATTTATATGAAGTAATTGCACCATGCCTAGGATCTAGTAACTGCTTGAGAACTATTACCTATCATTCCTATTGTTAGCACCAAGGGTACCATGGAAATATGTACAGTTGATGCTGGTTGGAAGAGTTACCTATATTTCACTATTTAATATAAATATTATAAAATTACATTTAAAATTTTTGAGTTTCAAGATTATAAAAGTTATCTACTTTATGTGGACTATTTCCTTTATTTCACGGAAGAGCAAATGTTCTGTAAAACGCTTTGAGTAAGTTACTAAAGTGATTTGGACAAGGCATACATATGTCTTAATAGGAATGATTCTGCCCAGACTGTCAAGTTGTCAAGTGCCAATTTCTATCAAAATCATAACTAAAATATACTTTTACAAAGATATTGGCTTTCCAGTACATTAGGAGTATGATAGCAATTGTGTGTGAAGTAATAGTCTAAATTGAACAGCTAAAATAAAATTGGGTTTGTGAAGATCGCTAACAAATTTTATCAAAGCCAATTCAACTAGAGCAAAGTACTAATGAATATTTTAAAAAGACACATGACAAAATTTATAGATGTTATTCAGGATCATGAAACACATTAATGACTGGTATGATGGGGATGAATATCAAAGTTGAAGCTACTGTCTTTACAATCTAAGACCAGAGTACAACTATAGGGATTCATGTCATCTGAAAATATGTATTCTGGGCTTACAATGAAAATAACTATCACACTAAATCTTAATCAAATGCTAAAACATATTTATATCACTCAAAGACTTCATGTTAAAGATACTTACATTTATTGAGATGTGAAGTCCAAACTAATATGTATTTCCTATTGCTGTTGGGAACTTCAAATTGTCATAAAGTTACTAAATTATCCTCTAAAAGAATCAACATGGGAAGGTATATACCAACTCCAGTTCAGATGTATTTGTTAAATAAATAGTCATTAATATTAATGCTGAGTTGTCATTGCCTCAATAATGCTCCATTCATTCATTCAAAAAGATTTCTAAGTGACTACTATGAATCAGTAGCTATTCTAGATGCTGGGGATACAATTATGAAGATTATTAAACTAAAAAATATTCCCTGTAGTCGCAGTGACTACCTCTAATGGGGTAGGGAGACAGCAGACTGTTAGCTTAATACAATACATAATCTGTCTGATGGTCATAAGTATTTTGTAAAAACATTAGAAAGGAAGTAAGAAATACTGAAAGACTGAGAGGGTTGTCACAGAGAAGGTAACATTTCAGTAAAGATCGAGGGAGGGATGAAGAAGCCAAGTTATGACAATATCTGGAGAAAAACATTCCAGTAGAAATCTTAGAAAGTGCAAAGGCCCTAACATAAGAATGGATTTAACTGATGAACAGTTGTCCTAGAAAAGGTGTTTGGCCATTGCAGTCATCAGCAAACTCATAAAATGTATTTTTTAAAAGTACTTTATTTGTATTCATTGCAATGCACAAAGCAATAAGGTCTGATAAGGTATAGATGAGTATGAATACAACATTAGCTTTGTAACATATATTTCTGCATCAACATTGCTTATTCCATTTCTCCTACTTAAAAAAAAAAATTAAAAAAATTCATGAGAATGGAATTTTTTTTCCGGAATGGGTTTTTACTTGCATGAAACACTCAGATCATGTGCTACAAGTGGGTAATTCTGTGAAGTGATATATTGAACTGCTACCTATTTACAGAGGAACCTATATAGTGTGTCCCATAAAAATGTTGTGAAGTTAGAAATCAGATTAGATGAATTTTCCTTATATCAGCATATTTCCTATTACATTGAAATTCAGCACTAGGGAGTATCTAAGAAAAGCATGCAGAACTGAGTTTGCATCTTTATAAAATGTAACTCAATTACATTTTTGAGTTTTTTTTCAAAATCAGTCCTTTTCTAATGTGGAAATGTATAGTTGTATCAGTAAGTTGCGTTTGAGGTTATAGCTTGTTTTCAACAAAGCTGAATCTGAAGTAACTATGAACAGAGGAGGACATGTAAAAGAAAAATGTTGCTTTCACATACTTGAAATGATTGCATATCACAACATTCTTTTAAAATGCACATGTGCATGTACCCACATTCTAAGAAAGATAACACTGCTAAGAAAGATAACCTTAATAGCTTTATAATAGGAGAATGTTCCTTATTATAAGCTTTGCTATAGCTTGAGACCTGCGACACGTATGAATTTCTCTATGTGAACTTCCTGCTTCCCAGGATGGTGGCTTCCTATTTTCTGTTGCTCTGTTTGTGATAATGTTTTGGAAGTTTTTATCACAAGCCACAATAAATGTTAATCTTTTGTGAGACAAGGAAAGAATTAATGAGTAAATGAATGAGCAAAAATGCATATTTAAGCACTCAACATCTAAAAGATTTTCAAAACAGCAAGCAATTAATTGACCTTTCTTCAATAAATAAATTGTATTTATTCATAGTCAAGGGGAGGCAAATCTATTTTACTTCCCTTTCTATGATTTCATTCCACAAACTCTTTTGAAACATTAAATGTGACAAGAGTGACACTGTGTAACTTTGAGGTCTCAGTCTTAAGAGATGCACAGCTGTTGTCATGTCCTTGGAATACTCCTTGCTAGAACCTAGACATCATACTGTGACAAAGCCCAAGTAGTGATGAGGGAAAGCCAGTGTGGAGAACAAATAAAGTCCCTACCCAAAGCTCCAGCTGATCTCCCAGCAGTGGCACCAACAGTCAAGCATTTAAGTGACGCCATTTTGGACCTTGTAGGTATCCCAATACCCCACTGGACAATGAAAAAGAATTCCCAATAAACCAACAGAATTATGAGGAATAATCAATTGTTTTTCTTATAAGCTATGAAGCTTTGTCTTTTTTTTTTTTAATACATGAATAGATAACTGAAAAATCAGATGAGTGCTCCCTCTGTGGTAGATCCTGTGTTGCTTCCTGGGGTTAGGTCTGACACTGAAGTTTACACTGGAGTTAGTCCATAATGTCCTACACCAGCATAAGCAAAACTGACTATAAAGCATCACATATGCCTCATGAAAATGACACATATAATAACCAGAGTTATTTATTTCTATAGTGAAGTAAATATACTTTATTTTAATAAAATAGTCCAGAAACACCATAATAAGCTGAAGCCATAAAAATGGCTTTTTGACAAATGTCACACATAAAAGAAGACAACTGCTGTTGGGATTCATTATAGTTAACACCCATAGCATGTTGGGAGAATGTCATTTTTGAATTAACTGAAATTTCTCATTAGTATTTTCATGCTAAAAAAAAATTCTTAAGGCAAAGGAGTTCATGAGGAGAGGAAAAGAGGAATTTACATGACAAATTCAGTCTGTATCAGGTATACATGATTTTGTACTGCTTTTAAATTACAGTCTGAGAAATATATCGTCAACTATCAGGAAACATTAATTTAGTAGTGCAATCAGCAACTGTAGCTAGCACACTTCCCAAGTAGCCATTTAAAGATATCAAGTTAAAGCTGTTAACAATTGGTTCTAATTAAGACACAAAAGCTCTTAAGTTTACTGAAAGAAAAGACATTTCAAAACTTACTTTCATGGAAATATTACATAAGAATTCAGAAGGATCCTGGAAAGCACTTATCGAGCTGCAACTGAGGCCCTCAAGACTGAGCAATGTTCAGATATTGTGGTCCCTCACCTCTGAATCTGCACTCACCAATTCTAAGACTACTAGTAAATATTTATGAAGTACACTGTATCTTGGTGACAAACTCTCACCCTGTTTTATGCAAATATCTGACAGTGACCCTCAGCCAAAATGCCTGGCTTCTTCAAGCCTGGGCTCTAAGCATAAGAGGGCCATTTCATAGTTAGTGACAACAGTTAATCCTTTTAAAAGAAAATTTAAAATATTAAAAGATATATGATTTGAAACAATGTAACTAAAATACTATTCTTTTTAAGTGATGTCTACCACTATCAAAGAATTATATAAAACCAGATTAAGAATTTAAACTGAGAAATTACATGATAAAATGCAGGCGAAGGTAGATTATAAACCATAACACACTTTAAAAATACACATTGGAGGGCTTCCCTGGTGGCGCAGTGGTTGGGAGTCCGCCTGCCGATGCAGGGGGCACGGGTTCGTGCACCTGTCCGAGAGGATCCCACATGCCGCGGAGCGGCTGGGCCCGTGAGCCATGGCCTCTGAGCCTGAGCGTCCGGAGCCTGTGCTCCGAGACGGGAAAGGCCACAGCAGTGAGAGGCCCGCGTACCGCAAAAAAAAAAAAAAAAAAAAAAAAAAAAAAAAAAATACACATTGGAAAATCCTAGAGTATGAAGTCAGCAAACATGTCCAATTCATCTTTTTAAGCCCCAGTGATTGTCTTAAACTATGTACTCTCTATATAATATTATCTTGCCTTAAAGTTCTTTCATAGAAAATGTCTCTCCAACAAAAAAAATCAAAAAATTAAAGTTTTACTAAACTTATAAACTTATATTAGAATTGAAATTGTATAGGGAATAATGGAGCAATCAGAAATTAACTGAATAAATGTAATCTTTCAATTAAAATGAAAAGAAAACAATGTTTACTATATTTGATACTTTCCATAAACTGAACTAGCCCCCCTGCACCACCTCCCTCCGTATCCCTGTCCATCACTTTTGATTTGGCAAAGAAAACTTTACGTGAATCATTTGTCCTCATAAAAAGAAAGCAGCAATAATTAGCAGGCTTTTCATATGTAATTTACTTGCTATTATCCTTATGTTCAAATTAATAAGGTACAAAAGATTGATTTTCAACTTAAATTATTAACTTCAAAACAATGGCATTAAAATTGTTGGAGCTCAATTCCTTATCTATCAAAATAAAATATAAACACATATAAAATGCTTTCCTAAAATATATGCCAGGCATTATCAAGCAAAATTCCTCTTTTTAAATTATATACTTACCTATCAGTAATATTATCCCATGGTAAAAGCAGTGTGATCAATATGACAAGGAAGATGAAGTACAATTAATTTCATTGAGGGGAAAATGTCTCATTCATTGTTGGAAGGAAGGAAGGAAGGGTAGCGGGGAGGGAGGGAGAAAGGTAAGGTGGGTAGGCAAGAGAGAGATAGAGAAAGAGATAAAGAGAGATAAAGAAAGAAAAAGAAAGGAGTGCATATGTTATATTAATATACTATGCTAATATACATTATACAAAATAAGTTCTTCATAAAAAAGTAATATATGGTTTCCTTTCACTTTGTTTTAAATATATATGTAATATGTATGACAGATAACTGTTATAGAAAAATAATGTGAAATTTTAAAAAGTTCCATAATTCACTTATTATCATTCCTATTATTATTTGTTGCTCATGTGAAACACTACGCATTTCAAAGGTATTTAGTAATCCTAATTAATAAATATTTGTAAAACTGTCTACAATAATCCTACTAAGGATGTAATAGTAAGTTTTTAAATATTCTATAAAGTTATTTCAAAATGTCATGGATAAATATAGATTTTGAGTCAGAGCTATATGATAGGTGAAACCTTTAGGCAAACATAACTGATATTTAGAAAGAAGTTACAGGAATACAAAAAAATAAATAAATAGGGCTTAGTGTTTTATAAAGCTAAACATTTAAAAAAAGGAAAAGAAAAAGAAAAGTTGTTTGGGAGATAACTTTTATTATAGGTCTTATAATATGTGTGTATTCTCTCTCTCTCTCTCTGTGGTTGGCATTGTCTTACCAGAGTACATTACAGCTGTGCCAATAAAATAATGGGAAATTTTCTAAGTAGGCATTGATACAATACAGGTTACCTATAATATATCTATTCAGACGCACTTTTTGGTTGTGATAGATGATGATGTTAGGAAGATTTTAATTTCCAAGGCTTGTTATGGTTTCTTTGTTTATTTGCTTTGCTTTTTTATTGTTCCATCAACAAACCCCTCTGTAATCCTGACCCATAAATCGCTAGTAAGTACAGCAATTATCTAGTACAGATAAATGTTGATTATGTAAAGAAAAATATGTAATGGTAATATGCCTGTTTTAACAAAACCATGGTTTACTATAATTTCATGATTTTATGAAACTTAGAAACTAAATTATACATTTTCATTTAGCAAAGAATTATCACAAAGTTCATAAATATATATTTAATATAAAAAATTTCAAGCATTCCTCATGGTAAGTGAAATTCTGAAAAATGACACTTTAAAATATTTTTAAATTTCAAAAACATTTTACACAAAACTTTTAAATATGTTATTATTTTCCACCTCTAAACATGGTTGCTTATATGCTGATCATTTAAAAAATTTCTATTGTTAAAAAAAAAGACAACAGGCCCCAAATTGTCACTTATGCTATGTCCTATGTCTCCAAAGACATAAATTAATTGCAGTTTTGGCTCTCCCAGAAATGGAATCTTAAACCAGAAATCACTTGATAAACACTAGTTAGGTAATTGGCCTGATAGATTCCCTCCAACCCCTAAAATAACCTTGCAATAACAAACCCACTTTTTTCCTTAGTATAACTTTCTTATTCTTGCTGTTTTCTTCATATGACAGCTTTTCACTTTGTATAGCTCCTCAGCTATATAACTGCTAGATTGGCTGCTTTATATCTGCTAGATTGGCTGCTGCCCAATTCAATGGATTTTTGCTCAAATTCTTAAATTGTTAATACGCTTCAGTTTACCTTTTAATACTATGCTACATTATCAAAATGTATCAAGTGCCCATTTACATTTTCATATAAAAATTCTAGATTTGATGTTTCTAAAGACCAGATTAATATTACTCATGAATTTATTAGAAAACCAAATTAGCAAATGTATGTGAAAGACAGATGGTTAATAATGAAATTCAATTATGATTATCCATCACCATTAGAAGAGTATTTCAACTATATATAGATGTTTGAAATGACTCTCATTTCTCAATATTTATGGCTACAGAAATTTCTCTGACTTATTCTGATGATAACTTTTAGTCAAATAAACTGAAAATGGCACTGGAGTTATCAATACAGACTTATAAAGTATGATTAATTTGATCTAAGAGTTCTAGTCAAATTATTCAGAAAAAGGTCACAGACTAATACAAATAGCCCAGTTCTTCAAAATCAAACAATTCACAGGTATTATTTCTTAACTGAGAAAACTGGGCTTTTCAGAATGATCTCATAGTTGCCTCAGTGCTCTTTGTTTTTAGAATACCATCTATTGCCTAAACATGCTGCATATTTCTGAAATTTAAGGGAAAGTTAACTCTTAGTTATTTCTGATTTAAACCAAACCTTCTATAAGAAATTAGTCTTCTAGAAGGTAAGGGCAAAAACAAAAAGTTAAGCAAATAAAATGGGTTATTTTGACTGTCAGATGGAAATGTTGGGCTACTCCATTGTGGGAATCAATCAAAAAAATAATTAAGATGACTACCACGGCCCCATAGCACTTCAAAAACCCCTTCTTCCCACAACCTTCCTTCTCTGAGTAAGTGCATTGTTAATATTCCTAGTCAGAGTACAAATGTAAGCCACTCCTTTGCCCTTTTCCTCTTTGCCTATTTCTGTTCCCTTTAAACCTTAATTATAAAAATGAGATCACTAGGTGACATTTAGCCTACCTCCTGACTTATGCTCTACTAAATGAACACAATACCTTGTCTAACCTGTTGATTCTTTTCCTATATTAAAAGAAGTAGGAATGAAGAATTAAGTAGTTAAACAATGACTAGCTCTCTACTCCCAGAAGCCCCATTTAGCAATCCTGCAGACAGACCATCTGGGCAAGATAACATCTGAAGAAAGATCATAAGGAGTCAGCCAGCCTGCATGCAATGGAAAACAACGCAGTACCTAAGCTTCTGCCTCAATGATTCACTGAGATTACTTCCCCATTTTCCCCATTTTCCCTTTAAAAACTGTCATGGCTGAGCAGAATCTTCAGAGTTGGTTTTGGCACACAAGTTCACCTTCTCCTAAATTGCTGGCCTGATTAAAGCAACTTTCCTCTCTACCAACACATGCCTCTCGAGTATTGGCTTCTGAGCAGTGAGCAGCAGAAACTGAGTTTGGTAACACTGACTCATCCATTCTCATTTTCTGTTAGTCCCAACAACTAAGCCCTTAGCAGGTCTTGCATGCTTTCATCACTACTTCCAAAGCAAACTTTAAATTTCTTTATTCCTTGCCATCTTTATTGCTACCACTCTGGTTTTTCAAATCTGCCATCACCTCCCCCAAACCCCTGCACCTTGATTACTACATCTGCACCTTACCATGTCTCCCAGATTCTATTCTTGCCTCTCCCATTTATTCTCCCTATGTTAATCAAACACATCTATAAATGTAAATCACATGTTATTTTTCTGCTGTAAGAGATCCAACAGCTTTTGAAATGGGGGAAAAAGGAACAGAAAGGAAAAAATACTAAGCAAAACAAAGTGAAATGAAAAGAAAAATCCCAATTCTTACTATGTCTTGCAAGAATCTACTTAATTTTCCTATAAAACTTTTCACTATGTTCCAGAAATAAATTTCCTTTACATTCCATGTTGTCTTTTCTTGATTTAGGACATTATTATGTATAAATTCCCACTCCCTAGTATTTTTTATATCAAGTTTTGGTATAACTAATTCAGGTCACTCTTAATCTTTAGGTCTCAGTTCAAAGTTTTCTTCCTCAGCTAGTCTTTCCCTGGCCACTCTATTTAAAGACGACCCTCCTTTCCCTTGCATTACTGCTTTATTTATTTTATGACGTCTTTCTCCATAATGAGAAAGATGTTATGAAACAAATTATAATTATTTTATTGATATATTTTGTTTATCATCTCTCTCTTACCTAAACTGTTCTCTCCCTAAATGAACTGATCTATTTTTCACTGTCAGTAATCTTATAGAATCCCCTACATCCAGGAGACACTTGGTAAATAATTGAATAAATTGAATTAAAAACTGAAATTATACTTGTTGCCTTCCAGAAATATAGTCTTGTAGGAATTTTATTATCCACCAGACAGTACTGGTCATGTAGCAGAAATGATGACCGTCCTTTCCTAACATTATATATTTGCCAGGTTAAACATAGAACACCCAGTTAACTTGAATTTTAGATAAAAACTGATTTTTTTAAATAATAAATATGTCCTAAATATTGCAGAGGAGATACCTGTACTAAGAAAGTATTCATTGTTTACCTGAAATTCAAATTTAACTTGTCATCCAGTGTTTTTATTTGCTAAATCTGGCAATCCATTGACAAAACATACTGTACACTGAATGCAAGGGGTGAATGACTGACTCTTTAAGGAAAAGCTTTGTTGTAACCTCTAATTTTCACAATTGTATGTCAACCTTAGGTCTGATGACTTTTAAAGCATACAGATATGTTACTTTGCCACATGTATCCTTATGATATAGGCTTGTTAAAGAACATGACTGTGAACAGACATCTGCTTAATTTTCATCAGAAGTCTAATTGATAAAAATAAAATTTATGACAAACAGTTTAAAGTATCTGGAATATTTACTTATCTAAGCATACTAATGATTATTCTAAGGATGCAGAAAGATGCAGAATTTAATATACAAAGATATTAGTGCATTTGTGTCAAATTGCCTTGACCTCATACAAAAGAAGTTTCATGGCATTGCCTTTGGTATTATTATATTTTTAATTTACTCTAAAGAAACCTAAAGAAACAATTAAATAAAGCCAAACTTAGCACATTTCATAGTAATATCCTTCAGATCATCCACTACTGAATCTCTCAATATTCACTAAATGAAGGTCCATACAATGAATTACTTCTGACCTCACTGCCATGGTACACATCTAACTGAACACCAGGCTCACTGCCATTGACAACGTTGGAAATTGAAAGAAAAAATGTATATTAATATGCCTCTAAGCAAGTTTGTGTTACTCTGATATGTTGCTACTCTGAAACATAGTACTATATAACTCTTCATTACATTGTCATATTTAATTCATTGAATTTTGTCCACTTTCTTTCCATTGAATGGCAAAGAATTAGCACCCAAGTACAAACAGTTCCCCTCTGAAATGCATTTCTATATCAATAGAGAAATTTTCCTGTATGTTAACAAAAAATGCAAAATGCCATCATTTTTATAATTCATTTGTATAACTCTTGAATACCCTCTCTGCTCCAGGCATTGTGTTACATTAATTATTTGCATTACTCTGCTCTCTGCTCTCAAATCCCCACACAAGAAAGCAAAGTGAAGATACACTTCACAGTGTAGCAGTTAGTCAAGTGCACTACTATTGAGTCTCATAAATAATATTACAGGGAAAAATCGAAGGCAGCAGGGATCAAATAGAAGAAGTGAATTAAACAAATATATTTCATTTTTACTGTTTATTTCTTCTTTATAAAATATGCATTCGGAAAATAATCCAAGTTATGAGATATATATGAAAAGAGACTTCAAACGACTGTAAATTTTAAGAAAAATCTCAGCCAATAGCATGCTTGATACACTTTATGCCTTCAGTTTTGTTAGATAAATATTTTAAATATTATATATTCATCTGATAAAGTATTAACGAATTGCCTTCAGCTCTAGATGAAATTGATGGTGTCATTTAGTTAGTGAGAAGAAACACTTTACCCACTTAAATGTTGAAATACTTTTAAACCAGTATACTTGCTTCTCCTATATAATTATGCTAAACTTTATAAATGGCAATCATCTGATTATATATTTATATATGTCTACAATTGTTCAATCTGCAATGGACAGGCAAAGTATACACTAAGAAGAAATGGTTTTATTTGTATCTTTTTATGGGAGAATTTTCCATGCTTACAGATAGAGTATTACTAAACCTAAAATGTTGGGAAAAAATTCTTATTTTAAAATTCTCCTAAATATTAAAATTAAGTTAGATCAAAATGACATAAATGTATTTAATAATAAAATTATTTTATTATTGGGTGATTCATAAGATGTCACAAACTATTAAATAAGGGTGTTTTGGTGTCTAAATAATTTTTTTTTTAAATTTTAGCCTGAGGCTTCAGCATGTGGAAATCTGTTATTTTTTTCCTCTTAATTTACCAAACTGATGACTTTGTCACTATTCTGTCAAAAAACAGTTGGGAAACAAATGCAAGCTTGCTAAAAAGTTTAAATAGGGCACTATGCTAAAAAAAAAAATCATCTATATTTGGTGAACCAAAAAAAATAAATAAATAAAAATGTGGAAAACCCAAATTCTGTGTTTGCTATGCTGGTTTATTAAGGTTACTGTGGAATAAAAGACATAAATTTGATTCATTTGCTTACAATGATTCGACTTTTAAAAAATATGAGAAGTTCTTGAAATATAGAAATGTAGTGTATAAACCTCTTAGTACACTAATTAGGTCAATCCCATTTATTCTTCAGCTACCAAAATAATATTTTTCTGATTAATTTTGAACTTTCTGTTCACCCACATTAGCATACTCAGGTAAAATAGTTTATCCCATGTTTTAATTCGATCAACTGTACACAACCTTTAAGCTGTAGAAAATATTTCTGAGATATCCCTTGTTTTGTTTTGTTTCTCTTTACCTATCAATCTTCTCAGATGGCTTCTGACCTAGAATATGGTAGAATTAAATATTTTCTTTAAAACTTAAGAAGTAAGGCAAGTAAAAGTCAAGAGTGATCACGAGAGGCAATAGAAGAAGGTGGGAAACAATATGGCACCATTCTGGAGGCAAGACCACTGACACCCAAATCCAGCATTTTCTGTGTGACTGAGCAATTTACTTTACCTCTGAGCACTTCACAATCTCCTCAATACCAAAATAGGACAAAATGTACCTTACCAAACAGGGATATTTGAAGATAAAATAAGATTATTCATGTGATGTCTCTTGCTACCAGTGTCTGCAGTGCTCATTACAGTTTAGTTTTTATTACTATTTTACTATTACTAATGCCTCACCATTTAGTAGGCATTGCAGTACAGGCATTTGTAATTTTAAACAGTTCTGTTAAGGAACAAACTACAATTCTTTGTCTTCCTCCAGTTTAAAACCATTTTCAAATAGTAATAATCCCATAATCATTACTAAGTGTGGTTTCTCAGCCAATGTTTAATTCATGGTAATTAATCACACCAGAGGCTGAAAGTGTCACATTATAAATGTATTACCACACCCTTATCTAATTGACCATGTAATCTATTACAATATCAAAGACTAAAGCTGAAATATGTGCCCAAGAACCCTTAAATTAAAAGGAAGATGGTTAAAACTGATCTCATAAGGTTTTTTTAAATACATAAACTTTATTCTAGAGCACGTTTAGGTTCACAGCAAAAATGTGTGGAAAGTACAGAGAGTTCCCATCCACCCCTTTTCTGACACACACACACAACCTCCCCCAGTGTCCACATCCTCCACCACAGTGGTATCAATGATCCTACACTGACACACCATCATCCAAACTTCACAGTTTACATTAGAGTTCACTCTTGGTATTTGACAAATATGTAATAACATGAATCCACTGTAGTACTATATGGAATAATTTCACTGCCCTAAAAATTCTTACAGTGTTCATAGTTTTTCTTCCATAATATTATATAATTGGAATAATTACAGTATGTATCCTTTTCACACTGTTTTCTTTCACTTGGTAATATTCATTTAAAGTTTTCTCCATGTCTCTCCATGGCTTAATAGTTCACTTGTTTTTTAGCACTGAATGATACTCCATTGCCTGGATGTACCACAATTACTTATCCATTCACCTACTGAAAGACAGTGGTTGCTTCTAATGGGCAATCATGAATAAAAGCTGCTATAAAAATCCATGTGCAAGTTTTTGTGTGGACATAAATTTTCAGTTCCTTTGGTAAGCAACAAGGTGTGTGATTGCTGGATAATATGGCAAAGCTACGTTTAGTTTTGCAAAAAGTTGCCAAACTGACTTCCAAAGTGCCTGTACCATTTTGTATGCCCACCAGCAATGAATGAGAATTCCAGTTTTGTTTTGTTTTTTTATTGGAGTGCTGTTGCTTTACAATATTGTGTTAGTTTATACTGTACAGCAAAGTGAATCAGCTATATGCATACATATATCCCCTTTTTTGGATTTCCTTCTCATTTAGGTCACTGCAGAGCATTGAGTAGAGTTCCCTGTGCTATACAGTAGGTTCTCATTAGTTACCTATTTTATACATAGTATCAATAGTGTATATATGTCAATCCCAATCTCCCAATTCATCCCACCACCACCCCTCCCCCCTTGGTATCCATAGTTTGTTCTCTACGTCTGTGTCTCTATTTCTGCTTTGTAAGTAAGATCGTCTATACCATTTTTTTTTCAGATTCCACATATATGCATTAATACACGATACTTGTTTTTTGCTTTCTGACTTCACTCTGTATGATAGTTTATAGGTCCATCCATGTCTCTACAAATGACCCAATTTAATTCCTTTTTATGGCTGAGTAATATTCCACTGTATATATGCACCACACCTTCTTTATCCATTCCTCTGTTGGTAGACATTTAGGTTGCTTCCATGTCCTGGCTATTGTAAATAGTGCTGCAATGAACTTTGGGGTTCATGTCTTTTTGAATTATGGTTTTCTCTGGGTATATGCCCAGAAGTGAGATTGCTGGGTCATATGGTAGTTCTATTTTTAGTTTTTTAAGGAATCTTCATACTGTTCTTCATATCCTCATCAGCATTTGGTGTTGCCAGTACTTTGTATTTTGACCACTGTAAAAGATGTGTAGTAGTATCTCATTTTAATTCACAACTCCTTAGTGATATGTGAGGTTGAATGTATTTTCATACACTTATTTTGCATCTATATATCTTCTTCGGTGAGGTGTCTGTTCATGTCTTCTGTCTGTTTTTTTTAATCAGGTTAATCATTTTCTTATTGTTGAGTTTTAAGAGTTCTTTGTGTATTTTACGTAACAGTCCTTTGCCAACTGTGTCTTTTGCAAATATATCTCCAGTCTGTGGCTTATATTCTCATTTTCTTGACGGTGTCTTTCATAGAGCAAAACTTCTTAAAATTTTAATGAAGTTTAGTTTATTAATTCTTTCCTTCAAGAATTGTGCCTTGGGTGTTGAGTCTAAAAAATAATTGTCATACCTGAAGTCATATAGGCTTTCTTCTATTTTATCTTCTAGGAGTTTTATAGTTTTGCATTTTCCATTATACATTAATGTCTGTGATCCTTTTTGCGTTAATCTTTTGAAGGGTATAAAGTCTGTATCTAGAGTCATTGTGTGTGTGTGTGTGTGTGTGTGTGTGTGTGTGTGTGCATGCTGATATCTGGTTGTTGTTCCAACATTTGTGGAAAAAGCTCTGTTTGCTCAATTGCACTGCCTTTACTCCTGTGTCAAAGAAGAGTTGACTCTATTCATGGTCTCTCTATTCTGTTCTACTGATCTATTTCTGTATCTTTCCACCAATACTGCACTGTCTTGATTACTGTAGCTTTATGGTAAGTCTTGGAAGTTGGGTTGTGTCAGTCCTCCAACTTTGTTCTTTTCCTTCAATTGAGTTGACTATTCCAGATCATTTTGGGAAGAAGTGATATCTTGATAAAATTGAATCTTACCATCCATGAACATAGAATATCTCCATTTAATTAGTTCTTCTTTAATACCTTCAACTTGATAAAGAACATCCACAGAAAACCTACAGCTAACACCATACTAAATGGTGAGAAACGTGAAACTTTCCCACCAAGGTTTTCTGTAGCTATTTTTTATCAAGTGGAAGAAGTTCCTCTCTATTACTAATTTTCTGAGTTTTTAATCATGAGTGGATGTTAAATTTTGTCAAATACTTTCTGTATCTATTAATATAATCATGTGAGTTTTTTCTTTAGCCAGTGATGTGGTAAATTGCATTAAATGATTTTTAAATGTTGAACCATCTTTGAATATCGAGGATAAATTCCACTTGGTCATGGTATATAATTCTGTTTATACATTGTTGGATTCAATTTGATAGTATTTTACTGAGAATGTTTTACATCTACTTAATGAAAGATATTGGTCTGTAGCTTTCTTTTCTTATAACAACTTTGTTTGGTTTTAGTAATGTAAACCTAATAGTATGAGTTAGGAGGCACTACCTCTGATTCTATAACCTGGAAGAGATTGTTGAGAAGTGGTATATTTGCTTCCTTAAATGTTTGGTAGAATTCACCAATGAACCTATCTGGGCTTGTTGCCTTCTGTTTTGGAACTTGATTAAATATTGATTCAATTTATTTAATATATATATGCCTATTCCGCTTGTCTATTTCTTCTTGTGTGAGTTTGGGCAGACTGTGTCTTTCAAGGAGTTTGTCCATTTCATCTTTCAAATTTGTGATTATAGAGCTGTTCATAGTATTCTATTATTATCCTTTTTATGCTTATGGGATCTATAGTGAATCACTCATTTCTGATATTAGTAATTTGTGTCTTGTCTTTTTTTCTCACCTTGACTAGAGGTTTATCAATTTTTTTGATCTTTAAAAAACAGCTTTTGGTTTTGCTCATCTCTATTGATTTCCTATTTTCAATCACTTCGATTTCTGCTCTAATTTTTATTATTTTTCTTCTTCTGCTTACTTTGGATTAATCTGTTCTTCTTTTTCCAGTTTTCAAAAGTGGAAGCTCATAAGATTTTTCAGTATAATATATGGAAAATATGGTACCTTTCTTTTAAAATTACTCAACTAAAAACAAAGGCTCACTTGTCATGTGAAATTAAATCCTATGTCCTTTGGTATATGCCTTTTCTCTGTTTCAAAATTTATATCTAATCATAATTAAAGTTTTTTGATAATCTGATTGTAAAGCATAACAGATTTCAAGAGGAGAGTAAGAGAGAGAATATCATTGTTGTCTTAAATAAAATCGGCAGGCCTCTCTGGAAACTAGACAAGAACATTCACTTTAATTCCCACTCACCTATCCACATGTCCCCTTTCCCACCTTATCCCACTCCCCCACCCAAAAAATGAAAACCATTTCTGTAGATATTAGTTGGATATGGAGAAAAGAAAGAGAAAAAAATAGAACAGTGAAACTAAGAACATCATTGAGAGATAAAACAACAATTAGAGCAGAGTACTTCACAGGTTATGACAATGGATGTAAATATTTTTTACACAGATATCAATACAATTTGATGAGATAGAACTCAAGCCTGAATAGTGTAAATAACCAAAAAGATTCTATTTCTTTTAGAAATAGAAGCTTTTAGAAAGAGATGCAGTGTGGTGAAGGATAAACAACTGCTTGGAAATAATGAAGCACTGAGGGAAAGCAACAAAATATAATTTTGTTGTTTGGATTACGACACCTAAAAACCAAACTAGGTGGAGAATACTGAAACGCATCACAAAAAGAAGCAAATTAATGTTAAAATAAGAAGATAAAGTTTTCTGGCTCCAATGTTATATTTTTGATGAGACCACACTGACGACTCAGGTTAATGTAGTACCTCTTTATTATCCTCAACTCCTAATCTCTCTTACCCTTCTATATTTTTCTACATTACTTACATCTATAATATATAATTTGCTTCTTTGTTATATTTATTGTCAGTCTCTCTCAAACAGATTATAAGATCTGTAACGACAGAATTTTATATTCTAGATTTTTCACTGATGTATCTCAAGCATCTCCATGTGTTATGAATTTTACCTCCAAAATTTAACTCAAAGTCATGTCTTGCTGCATTGGTAACTATCATCCTACCTAGAGTACTACAACCTATTCCATGCATTGTCTCTTCTTTCCAAACATAATCTAACACTTAGAAAGTGTTAGATTCTTTTTGAAGAGTAAATATCATCATATTGCTCTACAATTTCTTACTCTTACAGAAATTTGCAAAGCGGTGCAAAATCTGGCCCTATCCATTTCTTAAATTCCATCTCCTGCCTCACTCAACCTTGACTACGTTACTTCCTCATTTAACTTTCCATAATGTCATGAATATTCAGGGTTTTCCTCTGGCTCACACTGATTACTCCCTCATCTGGAGTGCCTTCTATTATTCTTTTTTATGGTTAGTGCCCTTTTATTTTTTAGGCTTTATTTAAATGTCACTCACTCAGAGCCTTCTTTGACCAACCTTTTTAAAGTTGGGTCATTGAACTTTGAGTAGGTTATTAACCTCATGTCCAAGTTTCTTCAACTGTTAATTGAAGATACAAATAGTAGTTACCTGGGCAGTAATAGGTTAACTCTGCAGGCCTGGGTTGTTCAAACTCTGCATATTCCAAAGAAAGTCCTCTTAGCACAATTATAACAAATCCTCAAAATCTGAAGACATATGTTTGCCAAGACAACCTCTACTTTTAGAACCTGACAAGTTCAAATGAAAATCTATAACCACAAGTTGCATCATTCTGGGACACCTTTTGGTCATGTGATATGATGATGATCTGGACCAATGGTTGATGACTAAGTGGAATTCTAGTAATATACCAGTATCTTTTGGCTCTTGTTTTTCTGGTTACATCTACTACAAAAGATACCATTTGAGAAGAAACTTCTATAAACTAATAACCACTATGCCAGACTGAGGTGGTATATAATTCTTGATAGACTAATCACCATGTAATTATAAATCTTGATGGCCAAATGCTTAGAGAGGTCCCTGGTTGCATGGACAAAATAGTTAACCTCATACCTACAGTGTGCCTTGCACAAATACACATCATCTTTTTCCTGTGGGTGAAAAGCTATTAAACAGAATTGAAAAAGGCAATGAGTTTTGCATGGCAGTAGGCAGTGCAGCGTAGATCCTAAATGCCCTAGGGACTGTCCCTACCTTAAGACAAGGAAGGTTACAGGAGATCTTTTGGCATACTTAAACTAAATTATATCAGGATGTGATTACCCCCAACGAGTGTCAGTATAAGCCTATGACCAAGATAGAGTGACCGGCTTTGTTCCCCAACTGGCTTGCAACCCAGAAATAACTGAATCGTGGCCAAGATGCTTGTCCATAATATATATGGTATATGTGCAAGGGCTGATTCTGTTGGGAAGGCATAATATATATGTTCTGTAATTAGTACTGATCTCTTATGTAAAGGAAATATAAATACTATACAAAATGTCGATGCTCAGAAAAACTGTAAGAGAGTTTTACTGTAAGAGAGCCTAGGCCAGGTCCAGGCAGGTGGATTGAGATGCAAAAGTTTAACTCAGCAAAGCTGGGTTGTTCTAACACTTCACATCCCAGAGAAAGAGCTTGTCTGATTCTTGAAAGAGAAGCTTCTACCTTTTGGAATTATCTGCCTGAAAAGAGGATTTTTGTATGCCTGAGGCCTTTGCCACAGGGTACCAGTTTGGATAAGCTGTGTGATTTATGCTGAATGCTTGTGTTTGCTCTGGGAAGGGGTCGGCATCTGAGTAGCTGAAGTCAGTCATGAGGGTGCTGCATGCCTATGGGAATGACCCAAGTGAAATTCCTGGACACCAAGGCTTGGATGAACTTCCCACATTAATACCACTTTGCATGTGTTGCCACACACCCTTGCTGGAAGAATTGTTTATCCCCATGTGACCAATGAGAGGAGACACTTTGAAGCTTATACCTGGCTTCTCCTGGACTTCATCCAATGCACCATTCCTCTTGCCAACTTCGATCTATATCCTTTCACTATAATGAACTATAACACAAATATAAGAGCTTTTCTGTGTCCCCTGAGTCCTTTTAGTGAATTATCAGGACTGAGGGTAGTCGAAAGAAAACATAAAACACCAGCTAACAAGGTTGTTATAAGAATTAAATAAAATAGTGCATAAAGAGTCCTTAAAATAGTGCCTGGCACATGATGAAGACTCAGTGATTTTACTTTGTTACTATCTCAAATCGTTATTGTATTCAGAGAATTTAATATAATCTACAATCACAATGTTTATTTATCTGGGAACAGTCTGTTCCTCCCATTGCAATGGAGGGACACAATGGCAGAGTTTTGTCTGTTTGACTCAACATTTGAGCCCTCACATCCCACAGAGTGTCAGGCACAGAGTCATCACTCAATTAATATTTCTCAAAAAATGAATAAATATAAGCATGAATAAGAAGCAAAGGAATTGTGATATATTAGCTTGGGAAACATATCTAAAAGAGTATATGTTTTATTTAACTATCTGGAGAAAAGTTAGATTGGAACAGCCTCATTTGATTTTATAATACCCTCCAAGTTAGTATTAGAAACAGTTAAAAAAAATGTTATAAAAATATAGATTTTGGCTTAATTTTTAAAAGGTATTTTCTGTCATTTGACCAAAGACGAACAGATAGTCTCTGGGGATTGTGTTTCTCATTAAAGATGGTCGGGCAATATTTCTACTTTTTTTTTCTTTTATAGAGTTATTGTAAGGGGAATATAGTTTTTAAACTTCCTTGAAACTCCCAGCTTCTGTTTCAAAAAGCCAAGTATTAGTTTTCCCTAC
>NW_006774288.1:128385-152817 GCF_000442215.2 Lipotes vexillifer | reverse complement strand
CCCTACAATTCTGTAGTCATCCATAAAATGTCAATATTCTCTTTTCAGGATTTTTTAAAAATTTCAAACCAAAATATAGAATATGCCACCATAACATATGTGGAACTCAAAAAAATTTCAATGCTGTAGAGAATTGCAAAAATGATAAGGCTGAACTTGGCTAGGGGATGCTCAGGGACGCTGAGTCCATTTATCCATTTCTGATTGTATTTGGTGCCACCTGGTGGCAACTGTCCACTCTAGCTTAAATGTAAGTAGAGACTTTTCTGGGTACTGGGGTGTTGGCTGACACTTCCAGTATGCCTGCAGTGATTCCAGGAATCAAGTTTGAGTTTATTCATTGCATTAGTCCAATTCAAGGAGATTGGGCCAGGAGGAAACTGGGATCAACAGGACCCCATCTGGTCCCACTGCAATAATTAAGAGCTAGATCACAAAATGCCGGGAGCAGAATGTCAGGTTCGTATCTCAGTCTTACCACTCACTAGACGTGAAATCTTTTATTTACCTAAATTTGTTTGCCCTCAGTTTATCTGTAAAATAGGAGTAATAGCATTCATTTCTCCACAGGGTTTTTGTTATTATTAAACAGATAATCCAGAGTAAGTCATTATAAGCATTCCTGACACTTAGCAAACCAAATTAAGTTATTATTATCATGTCATATCAGTAACTCTATAGATACTCAAAAAAATTCTAAATCTATTGATACTTAATACATGTATATTATATAAGATGACACAGGTATTGACAACAAAAATAGAGCATAACAATGAAATGTTTTGAATAAGAATAAGTAATATTCTGAGCAAAGAAAAAATACACCAAACTAACAATATGTGAGGGTGTTGGGTTTGTGGAATGTCTGTGTGTGTGTGTTATGCTTTTGAGAATTGTGTGTGTATGCAAGAAAGCAATCAATACCTTAAAATATCACTTTTCAAGACAAAATGTCTTAAGAAAAAAGAGTGCTTATTAACCCAAAACATTCAGCATAGTAAAGAGAGCCAGACAGACAGGCTGCATTCTTAGCAAATGCAGAAGCTTTCTTCTTTCTACCCTCCTACAGCCCTCTCCACTCTCCACTCTTTAGTAAACTGCCCTTGAATTACTTCAATCATTTCTTTCGTACAGGTAATCACTGACCTCGATTTTGGCTGTCCCTACTGAAAATAATGCATTTATTTTTATTTGTACTGGAGTGTAAGCTTCTTCAGGGGAATTGCTGAGTTTATTTCTTAGTCTGTATTCCTGACATCATTAATTCAATGCCATACATAAAGGACAGAAAAATATGGTTATATAAATGTCTCTTTTTGCTTCAACATTACTATTTAGGAAAGGGGATGAAAGATATGCTAATTGGACCCTTCATTATTTTAAGCACAAGGACTGAGTAAGCAACTGGGACTTCCCTTTTTTATCTATTCATAATTAATCTCCTCACAGGAACTGCCAAATTTCTTCCAAGCGGAAAAACTTAAACTACTTATTCATGAAACATTTTGACAGATTAAACATCAACCTGGTTTCTTCACAAATAAAGGATATATTTCAGATCAGTGTTGATGCTGGTAACATGTAGGAATAACGTGCTTGCTTACCAGGGTTTTGGGTTACCTGACATGATTTTCACAGGCTTTTGTCTATATCTTGGTACATGCCAATCATTACCAAGAAATTTTTTCTTCTTTTTATGCCTGTAATCATTTAAGTGCACATGTCAAATGTAAGATTGGGAGGGAGTAATGCAAAATTGGGCCACTTTCACTAAATCTGAAGAGTGATAATTATATGAACTTGAGAGGACCTTTCTTTTCCACACAGAGTTTGTGCTGATCTAAATATACCCCAATTCCCTTAACATCCTGTAGTCATATGAAAATTGTGATATTTTATGCTAGTAACTTGCTAAACTGGTATTTAAACAAAGTTTTAAGCACAACTGCTCAGGAAAATTTATGATCTGGTGAATCAGCAAACATTTATCTCTATGTTTTATGTATATTTTTAAGATACATGACCCATTTTATTTTTCTATTTCACAGGAAGAATATTTTTTTTTAATTTATGTGTAGTGTTGTCATTCATTATATGTAATAATACTGAAATCATGTCCTAGAATTGTATTTTGTGAAAATATGATTACATTTCAAAGGTGTTACTGATGAATACCTGTGTGAAATAAATCATCTTCTGAATTTGCTTCTGAATTGGATGTGGGGTAATAGAGGTTTCTTAAAGTGGTATAAGGTGCATCTGGAGAAGCAAATATGAATAGTGTAATAAGTATCTCTAAATATATTATCATAAGTTCAGTGAGACATACAATGAGATTCTAGTCATAGAATTCCTCCTGCCAAAATCCCCATCATTTTTTTTAACATCTTTAATGGAGTATAATTGCTTTACAATGGTTTGTTAGTTTCTGCTGTATAACAAAGTGAATCAGCTATATGTATACAGATATACCTATATCCCCTCCCTCTTGCCTATCCCTATCCCCTCCCACCCTCCCTATCCCACCCCTTTAGGTGGACACAAAGCACCGAGCTGATCTGCCTGTGCTATGCAGCTGCTTCTCACTATTTTACATGTGGTAGTGTATATATGTCCATGCCACTCTCTTACTTCATCCCAGTTTCCCCTTCCCCTTCTCTGTGTCCTCAAGTCCATTCTCTACATCTGCATCTTTATTCCTGTCCTGCCCCTAGGTCCTTCAGAACCATTTTTTTTTCTAGATTCCATATATATGTGTTAGCATACGGTATTTGTTTTCTCTTTCTGACTTACTTAACTCTGTATGACAGACTCTAGGTCCATCCACCTCACTACAAATAACTCAATTTCATTTCTTTTTAGGACTGAGTAATATTCCATTGTATATATGTGCCACATCTTCTTTATCTATTCATCTGTCGATGGACACTTCCATGTCCTGGCTATTATAAATAGAGCTGCAATGAACATTGTGGTACATAACTCTTTTTGAGTTATGGTTTTCTCAGGGTATATGCCCAGTAGTACCCATCATTTTTGAGAGGTATAATGCAGAGTGTGAATGAGAAACAAATGAGAAATGAAATATTTTGAACTTGTTATAGTCCATCATGATATCTCATGAACAAAATTATTCCAAAATTGTCTAAACTGTACCCAAGTACTACATACTTCTAATCCTCATACATATGGCTTCAAATTCAAAGATGATACAAGTGGTGGCTATTGTATAATTAAAATTTGACTAGCCTTCATCCGTGGTTACTGGGAAGGAGATTCTAACTCCTTGCAATTTCACAAGTAATAGGAGTGTCTTTATTACTCATGAGTTCCACAGATCACATCTGATAGCTTACGCTAATAAACTCATTCATGATAAGCCCCTAAAACTGCAGGATGGGGGCTGATCATGCCCGAAACATCATGGTTAGTGTCAGAATTAAATTACAGTACACCAATTGAGGTGGAAACAGAAGGGTGGACAATAATTTAAAACCATATATGTTAAATATATATTTCATACAGTAAATGTGAAGTTTTCTAAATATATATATACACACATATATACATACATATATATGTGTGTGTGTGTATATATATATATATATATATATATACACTAATCCTAAAGGCAAAAAGATTCCCATTGCATCCAAAGTTGAGTAACTTGATAGAAACTCCTCGAAGAGTTATTAACTAATTATAAAACCCAAGCCAATTTAAAAATATTATTTAAAGTACAAACCTAATAAAATTAAACACAGTACACAGTATTGGGACAAATGCTTTTGTATTTGTCATATAGACCTAGAATGTTGTTTGATTTGCACTACTGCAAAATCTCTGTTCGTTGATCTTCCCTTGGCCTGAATGCATCAATTATCAATCATTCACTGGGTGCACCTCTAGCTCTCTTGCTCTTCTAATTAGATTAGGGCCTGCATGTTTATATTTACCCCTTACAGTAATACATAGATAGATAAATAGATACAGAGATAGCTACAGATACTGGTATAGAGATAGACAGATGACAGGTAGATAGATATGCACTGCAATCACTCAGATCACTCAATACTCCCCAATTATGAGACTGTCATAAATTCACATAGTGGGCTAACATATGAAATAAACTTTTATTGATAATCTGGTTGTGAATGTAATAAAAACAACTGTAACTCACAATAAATTATTCTAAAATTTGGACATCATAAGTGCTTAATTTATATTTGTTGAACAAAATGAAATTTATATAAATAAAAAATGCAGCAAATACCTTATAGGCACTTTATTCCTAACTTAGTCCTTTTTTCTATGTTAAGAATTTTTTTTTTTTTTTGGCGGTACGCGGGCCTCTCACTGCTGTGGCCTCTCCTGCTGCGGAGCACCGGCTCCGGACACGCAGGCTCAGCGGCCATAGCTCACAGGCCCAGCCGCTCCACAGCATGTGGGATCTTCCCGGACCGGGGCACGAACCCGTGTCCCCTGCATCGGCAGGCGGACTTGACATTTTTTCCCCCTATCTAATCAGTTGCATAGTCACATGTTATAACTTTGTTTTCAATGATCTGGACTTTTCTTATATAATGTAATTCACAGGAAAAATTCTTCCTATATTTTGTGAGGTAGGTGTGCTATAGCAATATAAAAATCCATCCCTGTATAGGCTGATGGTCCAGAGTTCTCAACCAGTATTTCAGAGACTTTTTTGTTATAGCATGAAGTGATCCTACACATTTGTAGCTGAAATCTTTTTACTCAATAAACCAAACTGAATCAAAAATCTTTCCAATATTTTTCAGTGCTTCAGTGCTCATTCAATATGCTATATACCAAGAGTAAACAATTAAATGAATAATTGAAGCAAAATGTCATTCCAAATACAATAGTAGAAAATAATGATGTTGGAGCTTTGTTCTCATATCACAGTGTATGTGGACTGCAGACATCTTATATAATAAAGTCTTCCTGTCATTTTACCTTCAGATTTTCTAGGAAGTCCCAGAAGTTTTGCCTTATCCAATATTCCTTTAAATACACAACACTCTAATATGGAGTTAAAGTTTGAAAAAGTAAATAGTAAGAAATTAAGAAATGTTTGCATAGATGAGATTTATTCAGTCTTACTGATAATGAGGATACAGTATATTCCCTATATCTTTTCACCTTTAACTTTTGTTCAATTAATTGTCACACTCTTTGAACTTAAAGATTTTTGAAAATATTGTAATATTTTAGAATCTTGTATGGGAAAGAAATTATTTCTCTTTACTAATAGACATCATTAAATTTGCTTCAGCTGTTCTGTAACACAGATATTCACTAGAAACTAAATTTTGTAAAATTCTTGCCTCTGATAACCATTGATTTAAAAATTCTTTGCCACTATGAAATGATATTTATATCAAATTTTATATCACGGAAGTAGATGGATCAGTGATATTACTTAAGTAAAAGTCATTGTTTCTCTAGGCTTATTTTAAGCTTTCACACATTGTCCTTGTTTTCCTTTCTTTCACATGATGACCCTAAATATTCACATTGTAAACATTAAATAAAATACAATAACAATTTAATCTGATAAAAATTTACACTATGCATGTAGTTAAGGGACTTATCGAGAAATGGTGAGGCAAACCCTCAGTAGTGTAATTAGGGTACATGAAGGCACAATATATTTGGGTACAGGATAAGCATAAACTGACTTTTCTCAGTTGATCCTTACTTCAATAATAATAAATGCCTGCCTTTTCAAAGCTCTTTCTTCTATATATGTATCACTCATCCAATTATCCAGTCTGACCCCAATGTTAGGATTCAATTGTATGATATATTTTTATTTTATGACAAAATATTTGCATTGTAAAAATTAAGTAGAATATCATAACATATGTACACAAAATACACACACAATATATACACATATTCATCTCTATGTGTGTATGTAAAATGATGTGGATGGGTTTTAAAATATAATTACTTTTTGATTAACATAGAAGAGATTATCTAAATTATATTCAGCACACACTGTATTCCATATAGTTTCTCCATTCTTTTAAATGCATTATTATATTTAATTCTCAAGCTGAGAAGTTAGGCCTGTCTGTATTTTGTACTTATGCCTAGCCGATTTCAGTAGTTTTTTTTTTTTTTTTAAGCAAACAAATATGAGAAATCACTGAGGTGAAATTTCCAAAGTTTAAATGGCTAATAAGTTTAGAGGTTAGACTCAAATCTAGATCAAGCTGAGTCCAGAGTCCAGAACTTTGTCGTAAATGGTCCCCTTCTATTAAATACAAGTATCTTATCTCAGAGAGAATGAGGAACACAGCAAGGTTCTATATTTCTGCAACTGGAGGAAGAAGTTGCTATAAAGGATGTTCAATTTAGCTGGAAATCAAACACGAACAACAACAAAACTTCAAAGACTTCACAATTTTGCCTAGAGTGGGTCCTTCTAAACTTCACCTGGCCTGGTACAAATAGAAACTGTGTACTGAAATATTTCTGTCTTGCAGCTGCAAGTACAGGCAGCTGTTCTTTGCATGTTTTATGAAGATCCTTTTTAAAAACGCAGATGATACTGTATAAAGGAAGTTCTCACTCTAGAAATTTTATAACAGGACACACATTACAAAGTGTAATGCACTTAATTCTCTCCCTTCATTTACTTGACAATGTCCAAATATGATGATAATACAAATATGGTGAAATATGAATACTTTCTAAAATTTTAAACATATAATCGCTGTACAATCTTAAACCTACATGGCATCCTAAAGACTACCAACTCTGCTGTGTCCAAAATAATTTGTGAAGGTAACAAAAGCAGCATTTTCACCAATTCTTAAAGTTACTGCAATCAGTAACATTGTGTGTAAGATGTAAAGACTAAAACCCACCCTGTGGCAGCCAGGGAAAAAATATTCAATGGTATTGCATAGACATAACAAAGTGCTCATATCTCCTAGCAATGTGGAAGCTAATTTTAGCTGATTCAAGAAGTGAAATACTCTTCCTGCCAAAATTCAGGGCAGGATATAATTCCTTTCTATTAATGCAGCAGTGAGTAACACATCAATTGAGTGAAAGATACAGCCATGAGTCCACCGATGAATAGAGAAGCCAGTCCATGGGAATAAGGAACGTATGGCAGGCATGTTACAGAGTCTATTAGAGACAAGTTTAAAAAAAAAAAAAAAAAAGCCTGTAGGAATACAGCTGCTCCTCTGTGGTGAATTCAACAACCGTGGGTACAGAAACTTGGAATACCAGTAATAATTTGGATGTTGATACAAAGACGAGATATTAGGTCACCATGAGCGAAGAGAGAGGTAGAACTTAGACAATGAATGAAGAGATATTAAGTCTTTATTAGAACAGATGCAATTTTCTTAGCCAACCTTGCATCAGATTTTCTCCAGTGTCTTTGTTAGGAAATAAATTACAACTGCATCATATTCGTAGCTTTGTATACAGTTATGATTGTGGCTTCTGTAAGAAATTTTTCATTCCCTGTAAAAGTTCAGTTATTCTCAACTCATTTTCTTAATTTCTGGAAAATGTCAGTAAAAGAATACCATCTAGATAATATGAAATGTATCTATAACTATAGCCATATCGACACATGCCTAAATCTATGTATCTATCAAACTACAGCTGACTTCCATAGTTATGACTTGGTGTTTATTATAAGCAAAGACTCCATCACTAAATGACCTGGGATCACTTTCACAAGATTATTAAGCAATTCTTGACTAGCTTTATTAAACTTGTATTAACATACATATCCAAACCAAATATGGAGGGCAAACATTTGTTATAAAATACTTTGTTAAACTACTGTTGTTCTTGATTAATACATTCCTTTCTAGTCAAAGTTGTTTGTGTGTGTCCAGAATAAATTAACTCCTATGGAATTCAAACACTACTAATTTGGAATTTACCTTATTTTGGTTTGGTTTTGTTAAACAAAAGAAAAGTGCTTCATAAGAGACATAAATAATCCGGAACCAGTGTACCATAATAGCAAGTCCATTTTTATTTCAATATTCTTGTGTACGGGTGCCTGAGAGACTTAAGGAGACTGAATATAGGTTGGAGTAGCCTCTGAACATTTTCCAAGTATTGAGTCAAGAGCAGGAAGCAAAGTGTACTGATTACTACAAGCTCAAGCAAGAAGGACCTTCTTTACAGATAGAAATGAAGGTTTAAGGTGGTGGCTTCACATACGAAATTAAACTAGACTAATTATTTAATATTTTAAAATATTTTAAAGAGTGTTTATCAAGGTTTTCTTGATAGTTCATGCATCTTCACTTGGGATTAAAATCATATGGAAAAAAAGTCCCCATGGTTGTAGAAGATAGAATCAATTCCTGATTTAATTTGGGAAGAATATAATCAAATTATCTATAAATTATGTTGCAGTTATAAGTCTTGTGCTTAATTTACCTGAAATTGCTCAGCATATTTTGTATATTACAATAATTTCTACTAAAATTTTATTGATTTAAAGATCTTATTTCAAAAAAAAGCTCATACCAGGTATTAAAGCCAAACCAAACTTCCAGATTTCATCATATCATTAATAAATCATTTATTTAATCAGGAGTTAAAAATAAAGAGGGTAAGATGCAGTATGAAAGTCATAGTGAAGTGATGAATAATGTAGGTTGACTAACACAAGACCAGACTGTCCTGTACTAATTTTTTTTTAAAGGGAGAGGAATGTATGAAAGATCCACAAGACATAGACAAACATATAAATAATTTTAACATTTTAATGAGTTGCTATTAAAATGTCAAAATTTAAATGAATACAATTTTTAACTATGTTCAAGTCAAAACATTTCAATAGTGACATTAAACAAACTCAAAAATCAGAGTGTGTGGAAGAGATAATGGGATGTCATTCACCGTTGTGAGGGCTCAAATGGCAAACAAATTCTGAAGTGCCTTTTCTTTAATGTACTATTTTACAATTAGATCACATCCATCATATTTCCTCCTAAGACTGCATTCATTCTCTGTTTGCTATTTTGGTTGATGGCATCACTATAGTAAAAAACAAAACCTTGGTTTCAAGTTGAGTTTGTTCCCCTCACTTGACTCCAGACTTGAAGCAGTTGCCAACTCTATGGATTTTACCAAGACAGTGGTGCATCTTGCATCTTTCCTTTCCTTATAATTTTTATTTTCATTATCATAGTGAAAGTCCCTCCACCCACACCACCATACTTTTCCAGATGTTTGTATGGCTTCTGTACCTAATCTTTTTCCAGCTACCTAAATTACTGTTAGCTCCAAGATACCTGTTTTGGATCTTCTTATTCTATATTCTATTCTACAGCAATTTTATATAATTTATAACTAAAAGTATCATATACATATATGCATACATATATTATACACATATGTGTATAATATATGTGTGTATATTTCTCCAAAATCTATAGTTTTAATCAGTAACTTTCTTTTAAATGGCACACTTCAATTTTTTATATCATAGAAATCGTTAAACATATACAAAGATAGAAAATGTGGCTTCAAGAATGACTAATATTCTTCCAATTTTGTTGTATATCCTTCCCATATTGACCTTGCTATAGTATTTTAAAGCAAATCCAGATATTATACCATTTGATCTATAAATTAATTATGCATCACTTACTAACACAGACCTCTTTTCTGATGAAACCAGTAGACCTCTTTGTACCTAATAAAGTTAAAATACTTCTTTAATATCATATACTATGCCATTCATGTTCAATTTCCCTGAAAAATATCTTTTAGAGTTGGTTTGTGCAAATCATCATCAAATAGCAGTCATATATAGCATTGTTGTCAAAGTACATAAAATTGTATTCAATAAAAAAAAAATATATATATATATATAATAGATATGCTAGGTAAAATGAGTCAATTTATTTATTCAATTCTCCACATTAAATTGACCAATTGCTTCTTTACAGTGTTATCTATCTTGTTATTGTATGCCCTATACTGTTCACTATCTAGAAAACCCAAATCTAATTGTCTATTAGACATAGCTACATGAACTTGAAGCAGGCATCTCCAACCTTACATGCTAAAAATTATATAACTTCTTCCTCCAACTTTTGATGCATTGTGTAGTCTATATCTTGGTTAAAAGCATAACCAGATATTCAGGCAAGAAAAATTAAAACTGAGAATACACTTTGAACATTCCACTTCCCTCACTCCCACACATCTATTTGAACATTATATCTTGACCTCACTACTGTAACAGCTTCCGATTAAGTTTGCCTACTCTACCTTTACACTATGACCTGAAATATATGAACCTGTCAGTCGCTTGCTGATAAACTTTCAGTGAGTTGAATACAATTTTTTCAATCATCATGGTATTATTCAATAACCTTCAGATTTTGCCCCAAATTATATTTATATTCACTTCTATGTTTTCAAATTTTCAAATTTCTGTGCCTTTATTCATATGGTCCATTATGCCTATAATGTGGTCCCTCTCATTCTACACTATTCATGTGCAGTCATGTCTTATAAAGGTCATGATGTTTTCTTCCCAACTTGAAATTGATTTCTTTCTCCTCCAAACTTGAATTTAATTATTCACATTTATGGAACTAAATATTTCATACTTTTCCATTATAATACTTTAGACATGCACTCCAGTTATGCATATAAACAAGTCAATGGCAAATAAACATGTTAGTGTAGTAAATGCACAGGTGGACAAAGCACAGAAAACTGTGGCAGCAAATAAAAAGGATATGTCATCATGCAGATCCCAGGGAACTTCCTGGGGAAAAAACGTTAAAATGATATCTAAACTAAGATCTGAAGGAGTCACACAAAATGAGAAGGGAATTGTTTTCCAGATTGAAAGAATAACATTTTGTAAAAGATTCCAATAAGAAATATGTTACTAAAAAGAGAAAAAAAGATAATAGACTTTCCATTGCTGGCCATGATGGTGTAATTTGCTCCAGACAAGTCTTATCTAACAACTTAAAAACAGAAAAACATATTTTTAAAATATATTTTTAAAGTTGGCAACAGGCGATATAGAACATTGATCCTTAAGAAATGTGAAATAATCAAATGAGGCTTAAGAACACCCTAAGTTTCTTCCTGAAAGCATATATTAGGCACCAGTACAGGGTGTGGCCCAAGTACAATGGTTTCTATGATCTGCAGAGACAAAATCAAGCTCAGAGGACTTAGGCCGATAATTCGAGTCAGAGCATTAGTGAAGAGGGGGATATACAGATAAGGAACATTAGAGATCTACATAAGCCCCTTTGAGTCTTTTGTCAAATACTAAGCTAATTTTTCAGGGGAAAAGAACAACACTGGGGAATGATAAGCCTAAAAATCACAACTCACAAGGCTGAGAGATTTCCAAGTTCGAATGAGGCAGAATAAATGGGACATTTGGGAGGGACTTCAAAAAGGCCAAGATTCTGAAGTTGAGCTGTGCTAGTTCTAAAGTCTTGCCTCCCCAAAGATCCCCCCTAAAATTCTTTAAAATGGGGCTTAAGCAGATCAATGTAATCCTCAAATAAATCACTTGTCATCACAGCAACATATAATCTTCTTTAGAGGGAAATGTCAACATCCAGAAATTCAACAATGTGATACTCACAATGACCAGTGAAAATGACCACAAAAAATAGTAGACCAATGAAAATATATCAATAAAAATAGATATAAATGACAAACAAAATGGAATTAGCAGACAGGTTCAAGGATTTAAAGGAAAATACAAATTATAACAAATAGATAAATGGAATCATAAAAAAAATCAAAGAATCAAATGGAAATTTAGAGCTGTAAGTAGAATATCTAAAATTAGATATTTACTAGGTGAGCTTAATTAAGCAGATTAGAAACTACAGAAAGAAAAGATTAATGAATTTGAAGACATGACAATAAAGATTATCCAAATTGAACCACACAGAGAAAATAAATAAATAAATAAATGAGCAAAGTATCAGTGGTCTGTGAGTTAACATCAAGAAGTCCAACATACATGAAGTTAGAATTCCAGAAAAGCTGGTACAGCATATTTGAAATAGTACATTTTTTTTCAAATTTTATGAGAAAATACAAATCCACTAACTCAAAAAGTTCACCAAACTCTAATTAGGATAAACATTCAAAAATCACACTGAAGTACATCATAACAATATTGCTGAAAATCAATGATAAAGATAAGACCATAAGAACAGCTAAAGAAAAAGTCACTTTATGCACAAAAGAATAAATATAAAAGAACCACTGATACTGCATCAGAAAAAAATTGCAAATAAGAAAACAGTGGAAACAGACATTTAAAAATATGTGTAAAGGCAGGGGAAATATCCCCCTCCCACTTGCATTCCTTTGGCTGGTATATTAATTAAATTAACCCAAGACACATTGAGAGGAGAAAAAAACAATTTAATACATGGAGGTCTCATAGAAATGGGACCCCCGGAGTAATCAAAGCAGACTGTTTATATATCATTTTTAGACAAAGAAACAATTATTTGTGAAGACTTAACCAAAAATAATGAGATTTGTGTTTGGGGTAGCAGACTAATGAAGAAGTAACAAAGTTTTTTTACAGAGCTTTCTTAGCCTTGAATTCCCTAACTTGTGACAAAGATGCTTTCTATCCTGGTATGGGCAGGATACCCTCACATGGGAAATTCATTTTTCACTTTCAGGGGAAAAGAAGCAAGGGTGGGAGGGGTGCAGAATGTTTTTTTTTAAATATAATTTTTTTTTCCATCAGCTCTTTCTCAAGTAACTTTAATTAAAATAATATGAGATTAGATCTATAGATCTAATCTAACTGGCACAAGAATAATATAGATCTATAGATTAGAATATGAGATTAGATCACTCCCTAACACCATACACAAAAATAAGCTCAAAATGGATTAAAGACCTAAATGTAAGGCCAGAAACTATCAAACTCTTAGAGGAAAACATAGGCAGAACACTCTATGACATAAATCACAGCAAGATCCTTCTTGACCCATCTCCTAGAGTAATGGAGATAAAAACAAAAATAAACAAATGGGACCTAATGAAACTTCAAAGCTTTTGCACAGCAAAGGAAACCATAAACAAGACCAAAAGACAGCCCTCAGAATGGGAGAAAATATTTGCAAATGAATCAACTGACAAAGGATTAATCTCTAAAATTTACAGGCAGCTCATGCAGCTCAATAACAAAAAAATAAACAACCCAATCCAAAAATGGGCAGAAGACCTAAATAGACATTTCTCCAAAGAAGATATACAGACTGCCAACAAACACATGAAAGAATGCTCAACATCATTAATCATTAGAGAAATGCAAATCAAAACTACAATGAGATATCATCTCACACCAGTCAGAATGGCCATCATCAAAAAATCTAGAAACAATAAATGCTGGAGAGGGTGTGGAGAAAAGGGAACACTCTTGCACTGCTGGTGGGAATGTGAATTGGTTCAGCCACTATGGAGAACAGTATGGAGGTTCCTTAAAAAACTACAAATAGAACTACCATATGACCCAGCAATCCCACTACTAGGTATATACCCTGAGGAAACCAGAATTCAGAAAGAGTCATGTACCAAAATGTTCATTGCAGCTCTATTTACAATAGCCCGGAGATGGAAACAACCTAAGTGCCCGTCGTCGGATGAATGGATAAAGAAGATGTGGCACATATATACAATGGAATATTACTCAGCCATAAAAAGAAACGAAATTGAGCTATTTGTAATGAGGTGGATAGATCTAGAGTCTGTCATACAGAGTGAAGTAAGTCAGAAAGAGAAGGACAAATACCGTATGCTAACACATATATATGGAATTTAAGAAAAAAAAATGTTATGAAGAACCTAGGGGTAAAACAGGAATAAAGACAGAGACCTACTGGAGAACAGACTTGAGGATATGGGGAGGGGGAAGGGTGAGGTGTGTTAGGGCGAGAGAGAGACATGGACATATATATACTAACAAACGTAAGGTAGATAGCCAGTGGGAAGCAGCCGCATGGCACAGGGAAACCGGCTCGGTTCTTTGTGGCTGTCTGGAGGGGTGGGATAGGGAGGGTGGGAGGGAGGGAGACAAAGAGGGAAGAGATATGGGAACATATATATATGTATAACTGACTCACTCTGTTATAAAGCAGAAACTAACACACCATTGTAAAGCAATTATACCCCAATAAAGATGTTAAAAAAAAAAAAAAAAAAAAAAAGAAAGATGGTCATGGTGCAAATAGATGGGCGATTAGTACTAAAATCAGTAATATTATAACAAATTTCAACCCCAAACTAGTTTTAAATTTAAAAATAAATTTTATAATAGAAAATATCTAATGTAAAATATACTAACACTAAATGTAAATAGACTAAGCATTCAAATGAAAGGAAAATGACAGTAGAAAATAAATAACTGCTCCAAATTAAACTCTCACTTTCTCTAGTTTAGATTATGACCTTGTAATATATATTTAATATATACTTCCAGTGGAGTTATTGGAGTTAATTTCCTTTTTAGTATTCTTCCATTTCACATTTTTCTTAGCTATTTCCTCAATGTATTTTTTGTTTACTGTTTCAAAAATTTAACAATTTCCAGAACAAAAGATCATTGAGATTTTTATTAGAAGCATATTTAATTTATCATTCAATTTGGAAAGAATTGGCCTTCTTATTTTTTGGTGTTTCCACTTAAAACAAATTTTGATTTCTCTTTAGTGTGTGTTGCACAGTTCTACTTACTGATATTTCTTGTTTTCTCTTGTTTTTGGTTTTTATTATTATTGTTGTCATTGAAAAAAATTTGTATCCTAATTTCTATGCTGTTACAGAACTATTATTATATTAAAGACCTCTAGAAAATGGAAAAAAATAAATAAATAAATAAATAAAATAAAATAATAAATATGCCATTGTGGTATATCTTGGGGCACCTTCTCTGAGCCCCAACATAAGCATGGAAAAAAAATGCAAACATTAATCATAAGATGGCAGGAAGGGCTATATCAGTCTCAGGCAAAACCATGTTTATTATAATATGACCAGATATAAAGAGGGTTGTTTCAATATAATAAACGGATAATTTCACAGGAAAGATACACAAATCCTTTCTGTGTATGCCACTAATAAAAGAGCTTCAATAAAAATGAAAAACTAAAAGGAAATACCTGAGAGAACTGAAAGGAACAAATCAACAATTAACATTAGAGATTCCAACACTCCTCTTTGAGTAATTTAAACAAGGACACAAAAATAGGAAAAGATTTGGAAGATGTGAATGGCACTATTAACAAAATTGATGCAATAAAGATTAATAGTACTCTATAACCAATTATTGTTGAATAGATATTCTTTTCAGGTATACATTGAATATTCTCCAAGCTAGATGATATTCTAAGCCATAAAATAAATCTTAATAAGTTTAATGTAACTAAATCATCAGAAGTATATTCTCTAAACATAATGTAATCAAATTAGTAAGAAATAATAAGTTATTTGTCATATTCCAAATATTTTGAAATTAAATAACCACTTGTAAATAAACCATATCAGAAAAAATTTGGAAAATATTTTGAGTTAATGAAACATATCAAAATTTTTCAGATGCAGAAGTATTTTTTTTTAAAAATTGGTTTAAGTGATAATATTAGAAAAGACAGATGTAACCTTAATTATCCTAGTCTCTTTGAAAGATAAAACCTACCAAAACTGGCACAAGAATAATATCAATTAAATAAACATGTAACTACTAAAGAAATAAAAATATTTTAAAAATCTTTCCACATTTACAAGGATATATTGTACAGCACAGGGAATATAGCCAATATTAAAAAACATAATCTTCCCACAAAGCAAAATCCAGATCAAGATGACTTTGATGATGAATTTTATCAACTATTTAAGAAAGAAGTAACATCAAACTCATATAAACTCTTTTGGGAAACAAACACAGAGAGAACACTTTCCAAGTAATTTATAAAGACAGTGTTTCTCTTATACCAAATGCTGAAAAAGATATTAGTAGAAAAGAATAGTACAGTCATGAACAAGGACATGACGGTTGAAAATAAAACATTGGCAAGTCAAATCCAATAATATATTAATACAGATAATATAACATGACCAAGTAGAATTTATCTCAGGAATGGAAATCAAACAATATAAGTTGTCACATTCATAAAAGAAAAAAGAAAAATTATATGATCATTTGTATAGATGCCAAAAAAGCATTTGACAAAATTCAACATCCATTATGATAAAATATCTCATCAACCAAGAATAGAAGCATATCTCCACAATCTAATAAAGAACATCTACACCATACCTACATTGAAAATTATACGGAGAAAGTCTGAATGCTTTCTCCATAAAATCAGAGGCAAGACAAGGATGTCTGTTCTCATCACTTCTATTCAACATTGTCCTCGAGTTCGTAAGCAGTGGAATAAGTAAGAATATAAATAAAGAGAAAATTTTAAAGATTGGTCAGAAGTAAAACTATCGAATTCACAGATGACTTGTAACCAATTTATAGAAACTACATAAAGAAACTATGAAAATTAATAGGTAAATATGTTTACAGAGTATAGGTTAATATACACAAAATAATTGTTTTTTCATATATTAATTAAGAAGTAGACCTTTGCTACAAAAGCAATACCTTTTATAGTAAAGTAAGAACATGAAATACTTATGGAGAAGTTTAACAAAATATATGTGTAAAAAATTAATAAACAGAAGCCTCAATTAAATAGAGTTGGGACACCAGAAGGAGGAGCTCTCAAGAATTCACTGGATTCCTTGCAGGGACTCAACGAGTAAAAAGCCATGTACTTTTTTTTTTTTTTTTTTTTTAGATTCCATATATATGTGTTAGAAGAACCTAGGGGCAAGACGGGAATAAAGATGCAGACCTACTAGAGAATGGACTTGAGGATACGGGGAGGGGGAAGGGTAAACTGGGACAAAGTGAGAGTGGCATGGACATATATGCACTACCAAATGTAAAATAGCTAGCTAGTGGGAAGCAGCCGCGTAGCACAGGGAGATCAGCTTGGTGCTTTGTGACCACCTAGAGGGATGGGATAGGGAGGGTAGGAGGGAGATGCAAGAGGGAAGAGATGTGGGGACATATGTATATGTATAACTGATTCACTTTTTTATAAAGCAGAAACTGACACACCACTGTAAAGCAATTATACTCCAATAAAGATGTTTAATAAAAAAAAAGCCATGTACTCTTTGTTGTTTTTATAGTGCTCCAAACTTCCTTTTCTTCTCTATAAAATTGTTGCCTTTCATTTGCCATGCAGGGACTCTCATTAGGCTTGCCATGGTAGCAGACCTCAAACTGCAATTCTCCGATAATCCTGAATAATCCCAACTTTGCTGAAGACATATCTGGCAGTGTATTTGTTTCATGTCAACATATGTGAGACCTGAACATTGAAAAGTAGGAAAGTTTTCTGAGGTGAATTAAAGAAGATCTAAATAAATTGAGAAAACTTATCTATAGATTCAATGCAATCCTCCCCAAATTCCCTGCAGACATTTTTTTGAGGAAATTGCCAAGCAATTTCTAAATTTATATGAGAAAGGAAGACATAGAATAGCCAAAACAACTTTGAAAATAGAACAAAGACAATGTGTATTACCTAATTTCAATAATTTATATAAACCTATAGAAATCAAAACAGTTTGGTGTGGGAATGATAATAGAAATGTAGATTAACGAAAAATTATAGAGTCCAGAAATAGACCCCTGTATACATGGTCAGTTGAGTTCCACAAAGGGTCTATGATATTAAATCTGGAAAGACAGATTTTCAATAAATGTTGCTGAAAGAACTAGATACCTATTTGAGAAAACAAAGGTAGCTAGCTATGTATCCATTACTAGTAAAATAAATAAATATAGTAAATACTGTATGAGATATATAACTTTAGAATCACAGTTCTTTTATTTCTGTTCTAATAACTATTCACAGATTAGTAAATAAATTCGATCCAACTTGTATGCCAAGATTCAAACATTAACTGAATATACTGGAAGTCTAAGGAAAATTCTCAGAACTATTAATAACTATGACAACTTAAGCACATGTGACTACTTCTCACTGCAGTTACTAAAAAAGCTTCCCACAAAGAAAACTGCAGGCCAGAATTCTTATTTACTTTTAAAGATTCTGAAGAAAAAAATGAAGGTTTTACATATTAAATGTCATATATTTGCCTTATTTTAGGTTTGTTTAAAAGTCTCCTTTTTTTTCTCCTTTACAGGAGAAATGAATTTTTCCAGAGAAACTATCTGATTAGAAAGCAATCAAAGAAAAGAGAAGCATCTCCCAGTGAAAGCTATTCGATAGTCTGCTTTCTTGCCAAACTATGATGTACATCATTTCTGTACCACAATATTTAAAATAGAGAAAGTCTTTTTTTTTGTGGTCCTAATATTATTTAAGTACAAACTCTTCAAGAAATTTCAGTCCATATAGGATATTTAAGATCACCACAGAAGATTTAAAAAACTGCATAAAAGAATCAGATCATATTCCTGTTAGAGATATAACTAGCTCTTTAGAACATTCAGTAGTCAGTGCAAAAAAAAAAAAACACAAAAAAACAAACAAAAACAACCGCCTTGAGTATAAACTAAACACAAAGTAAGGCTGTGATATTACCTGCAGAAATAGTTTACCTTTCTAAAATATATTTATGTGAAAAAGAATACTTAAAACTATTTTATTCAGTATAAGTATTATGACTATTTTAAATAACCACAGTATTATGACTATTTTAAATAACCACAGTATTATGACTATTTTAAATAACCACATATTCTAATTCTTACATTTTAAAATAATTTCCTAACAGCATATAGTGATAGAAATTATTCAAATCATATTTTTACTTTATCCATTGTTACTTTTGAAAACTGTAGAAAAAAAAAAAAACTGTAGAAAAACTGCAAACTTTTCCAGGCTGAACTGCTATTTAAAGATATTGCCATCTCTTTTGTCTATAAGCCAGCTTCTCTGTGGTCTATATTAAATCTGGAAAGAAAGATTTTCAATAAATGTTGCTGAAAGAACTAGATACCTATTTGAGAAAAACAAAGGTAGCTAGCTATGTATCCATTACTAGTAAAATAAATAAATATAATAAATATTGTATGAGATATATAACTTTAGAATCACAGTTCTTTTATTTCTTCTTAAGAGCCAGCCTTACTGGGTCTCCTGCTTCCCTCAGGCAAATTTAATCCCAGTCTTCACTACTTTACCAAACTCAAGTACACTGCTATTGTTAAATGCATAACACTCCACCTGAGTCATTGCCTACCTTTCCTACTAAACTGTGAAATCCTTAGGTTAAAAAAAAAAAAAAAAGAGTCTTATTTATTCATCCTTTTATCTTGAGTGTCTTGAATTGCCCCATGCATATTGGAGATCATAAACCTCTTATGGATAAACCTTTATAGATTCTCTTGTGTTAGCCATATTTTACTATACATATTTTCCCTTTGCAATAATCCTCTTGCCCTTTTCTATTTTGGCTTGTTTGTAGGCAGATTTATAACCTACCTTAAACCATTGGAGAATAACAAAAGACTAAAATTATATAACATAACAAAATCATTATGCATGGTCATCTGTCATGAGCATCTAACAGTTTTCACCAATATTTAATTCTGTATAAGATGCACTGCATGGTTAAATGAAAAAAAAAAAAAAAACTCATGAAGATTATTTTCATCACTGTGATTATACATATAAATTTCAGTAAGTTAGGTTTCTCTGGTGCCGCAGTGGTTGAGAGTCCGCCTGCGGATGCAGGGGACGCGAGTTCGTGCCCCAGTCCGGGAAGATCCCACATGCTGCAGAGCGGCTGGGCCCGTGAACCATGGCCACTGAGCCTGCACGTCCGGAGCCTGTGCTCCTCAACGGGAGAGGCCACAGCGGTGAGAAGCCCGTGTACAGCAAAAAAAAAAAATTCAGTAAGTTGATAATTTATACTTCAGTCCATATTAACTATCCAATTAAAAAATATCTAAGTAATCAAGTGAAAGTATTACAAACAAAAGCAAATAAACACTACTTAAAATTTTTGTTGTTGTTTCTCTTTTTATATTGAATGAAGCCATTGCAAAAAAATTTGCAATTCATATTAGCATGAGCTTCAAAGACTTTCATTCTTGGGCTTCCCTGGTGGCGCAGTGGTTGAGAGTCTGCCTGCCGATGCAGGGGACACGGGTTCTTGCCCTGACCCAGGAAGATCCCACATGCCGCGGAGCGGCTGGGCCTGTGAGCCATGGCCGCTGAGCCTGCGCGTCCGGAACCTGTGCTCCGCAATGGGAGAGGCCACAATAGTGAGAAGCCCACGTACAGCAAAAAATAAAATAAAAAAATAAGACTTCCATTCTGCTTTTGCTTCTACATTATCAAAGGATTTCTTGTTTTTCAATGATAAGAAACTTTGAAAAATTTGGTGGAGTAATCAAAAAAATGACTGATTTATCAAACTCATTTGTTGTCAACTTGAATTCTCGTTCAGGATTTCATTCTTGTAGTGAGTAATATTGCTTGATGGATATTCATATCAGTGGCAATAAATTTATTCAATCCTTAGTGATCATTCTTTCTTTCAACTTATCATACATTGGTTTGCAGTTCATATACATGTTGATCCTTGACTCTTCGAAGGTAAGTTTCTCTAATGTTGACTTGTTCTCTGCCTATGTTTCTCTATATTTCCTCATATTCTATTTATTGATTAAGCATTTCATCAATCAAGAGGTCTTAGATTTCCTAGTCTTGCTTCTTTTGTCTATAGTAAAATCTATGAATGTAAAACGAGGGAAGACAGGGTTTCCCTGGTGGTGCAGTGTTTGGGAGCCCGCCTGCCGATGCAGCGGACATGGGTTCATGCCCCGGTCCGGGAAGATCCCACATGCCGCGAAGCGGCTAGGCCCGTGAGCCATGGCTGCTGAGCCTGTGCATCCAGAGCCTGTGCTCCACAACGGAAGAGGCCACAGCAGTGAGAGGCCCGCGTACCACAAAAAAACAAAAAAACAAACAAACAAAAAAACAAAACAAAACAAAAAAACGAGGGAAGACAAAATGATGGAAGCATGCATTAAGCATTTGTTGGGCATTTGAAAGCAGAGGTGTTTTATCTAACCTGGGGAGCACTTTTCTTGTGTTGTATGATGATAGGACAAAAGAAATTCAAAGATGTATCACGAATCAAAATCCTAAATTAAAAAAAAACTGTATGTATGAAAATTGGGATTTAATTAGATGTATAGGTCAATTTGGGAAGAAATGCTACCTTGATACTGTTGAATCTTCCAAATGATCATGGTGTGTGCCTCCATGTGTTTGGGTCATTCTTGATTTCTCTCAGCAACGTTCTTTGGTTTGCTGTACAGGTCTTGAACTCATTTATTAATATATCATCTTTAAATGTTATTTTAAATGTCTTTTAAAATTTTTGATTTTTATTTTTTTTTGCTTTTCAATTGTATAATGCCAGTATACAAAAAGCAATTTTACTTTGAAATATTGAAAAAATGATCATAGAAAGGAGACATAGAGAACTAAAAAATGAACACCATATCCTTGGGTAGGAAGACTCCACATCATAAAGAGATGTCACTTCTCTATGAGCTCATTTAAGCACTTATGGAAATGCCAGTAAAATCACAATTCTTTTTATTGTCTGAAGCATGAGAATATGATTAAAATGTTTATTTGAAAACACAAACAAGTACAAATACTTATTAGCCAAAAACCTTGAAGAAAAACAAAATGAGCAAAAAGGAGAAAAGGATTCTATGACAGCAAACATTTTAAACACAACTCTAAAATGTGTTTTGGGTGAAAGGATAGATGGAAAAACCAAGGGGACAAAAGAAAAATGGCATATCAGAAAAGTGAGGAAAAATGTATTTTTAAATGAGTGATTAGGATAACTGGAGACCACATGGAAAAGAGATAAAATTGTTATCTGTTCATCACATCATACATGAGGATGAATTAATTCCAAAATGGCTAGAGATTTAAATGTAAAGAGATAAAACAATATGCATAACAGAAGAAAACTTGGTTGCCGTTTCTAGAAGTGAGGGAGGAAAATCTTTTTAATCTACAATTAAAAATCCAGAAGCAATAAGAAAAAAGTTAGATAAATTAGATTACATTAAAAAAAACTTTCATGACAAAAGAAACAACCAATAAATTAAACAGACAAATGTCAAACTGAAAAAATATTTGCAACTTAAAATATCAAAGCCTTAATGTGCTAAATGAAGCCACCCATTGAACATTAGAGAACATTTTCAACAACCCTAAAAAATAAAAACAAATGAACATACACGTTACAGAAAAAGAAATGGAAGCAATCCAAAAACTGAAATACCATTTTCTCACCTCTCACATTGGTAAAAAAACAAATTTAGCAACATATTTAGCTAACTGGGGGGCAACTATATATTAACTTTCATACTTTGCTGGTGGGATGAAAAAATGATAAAATCATCATGAATAGTAATTTTGCAGTACATGACAAACTTTGTTAATGATTCACCCTTTGACCCAGCAATATAGCACCTAGGAATATATCTAAAATATACCTGGCAAAAATATTTTATAAAGAATATTTTTGAAAACTAAGCAAATGATTGGAGCACTTTATGTGATGAAATGAGACCCAGAAGAAAAACAAACAAACAAATTGAAAAGTGAGCAAAATCCAGATTTCTGCCAATGAAGATCTGGTTGGATAAAGTGTGCTACATCCATGAAATCACAGTTCTACAAAAGAATAATGATACTTTTGTATATAATTATGATTTTATACCCATGTGTCATAAATGAAAAAGATGGAGAAAAGTGTGTATGTTATAGATGTATGTGTGTACATACACACACTACACATATATCTATATTATACACACTTTTCTCTACTTGGCTTTTTGACTGGAAACCCATACAAAATATTTTACGTTGCTATCTGAGACTGTTTCATGCACATGGTGAATAAAGCAAATGTTAATCTAATTCAGTGATTTCCACTGCTGAAAATCAGAAGAAAGACAGATAGATGTAAGATGAGCAGATTATACAAAAACCCTTAACAGCTGGATTTGAATTAGAAAACGCAGAACAACTCTTGACTTATTTCATCTATCTATGTATCCAGCTATCTAGCTATCATCTATCTATTTTTCTAGTTCAGTTCTCTGAAATGCATAGAAACTAGGTTCAGTGCAGTAGTAGTGAGCATAAGTAGCACCCAGATTATGCCATGCAGATACAGTTTCCCACTAAAAGTAATTAGTTAACTTTGGAGAAATGATTGATTTCTGGTCTGTGGCAGGAGAAAGAAAAAGCCTGGAATGCTAATACTCCAGATAGTATGGAAGCTACCAAGGACTACTGGGGCTGTGCCGAAAGGACTTAGCTAAACTGAAGAGGCTCCTATGAGTAAAAGATGAAAAAAAATTGATCAAGAACAACTTGAGTTTGTTGAAATCCATCAAATTCATTTATATCTGAGTTAATAATGGTATTTATTAAAAAAAACTATTAATTGTTCATTGATGAAGATTCTAGGGAAGCAAAATTTTTTTTTTGAAAACTAGTAATTGAGAAAGAATCAGGCATTTATCCTGCTTTTCTGATACCACTGGTAACCACAGAATTGATGAGGGGATTTTTTTTTACTTATAAAAATATCTGCTAATAAGTGAGGAAAGAGGGATGGAATTAAAATAGCACCATTTTAACTGCTGTTGAATTAATATATCTAGACAAAGATAACCAATAGCTGCTAACATCATGAAAGGAGACACCAGAACACCTGTGTCCCCAGTGGAAGAACAATTTACAGGAAATAGAGGAGTGTGTTAAATTGTATCACATCATGTTTATGTATACACACTTGTAGCCACTCTACAAATCTGACAATAAAACCTGAAAAATATTTTTACATAAGTATCAAAATTATGAAATGTTATGTCCTCCAATTTTATCAGGGTCAAAACGTCAAAGTTACAAAAGTTTGTAAATATGGGAAGATACTTCCTGTTTAAGACACTATCTCTTCTCTCTCCCTCTCTCTCCCTCTCTCTCTAGGCAATCTGCTGCCTCTGGGACTATAGATAGTTCATTTTGATAGTTATAGAGGCCCTCAGGGCAGGCTACATGTCAAAGCAGGGTTAAATTAAGAAATCCGTTTCTCTCCATTCTTGCTATTCCAGAACACCCTCTTCCCCCCAGCTGCCTAGCAATATGCAGAGACTATTATTAACAAATTAATTTGACTCCTTAAAATTGCATTAGGAGGCTTCCCTGGTGGCGCAGTGGTTGAGAGTCCGCCTGCCGATGCAGGGGACAGGGG
>NW_006774288.1:116329-128265 GCF_000442215.2 Lipotes vexillifer | reverse complement strand
CCAAAAAAAAAAAAAAAAAAAAAAAAATTGCATTAGGGATCATTCTTGAAAATAATCTGTGGATTCAGAATTGTAACATGTTAAAAATAATGAAAAATAAAGTGATTTTTCAAGATTTTCTGCACTGTGGTTTGAACAAAAGTGAGAAGAAAAAAAAAAAAGGAATGCTAGAGAATAATGGAAGCTCTTACTGAGCACCTCTGAATAAAATAACAGCTGTAAATTAAGAATACGGGATTCTGGACCCTGGAGATCCTACTAAGAAAAAGTAGTTGATAAGACTTAGACTGAAGAATATCTGTCAGCCTCATGTGATTTTTGTTCTATAGTCTTAAGGGTATAATACAGGGCTTCCCTGGTGGAGCAGTGGTTGGGAGTCCACCTGCCGATGCAGGGGACACGGGTTCATGCCCTGGTCCGGGAGGATCCCACGTGCCGCGGAGCGGCTGGGCCGGTGAGCCATGGTAGCTGAGCCTGCGCATCCAGAGCCTGTGCTCCGCAACGGGAGAGGCCACAGCAGTGAGAGGCCCGCATAACGCAATAAAAATACACTTTGCTTCTGAACATCAGTAGGATAATTTACTGAAGCCCCAAAGGAAAACAGCACTAATGGTGAAATGAATATTGTATTTTTATTAACAGTTTTATTTTCACGAAGAATCATTTACTGAAGGTATGGCTTACTGAATGTATTTGCTGTGCCCAGAGGTCCCAATGGGAGTTTTCAGATGCTCTAGCCAACATTACTGAAATAGAAACTTTTAGCTTCAATGCCCAGGTTTGAGCAATAATTTGTCTTTATATACCACAAAACTGTTTAAATTTTCAGTAACATCTATTTTTAAGACGTTGTTCCTTATATTTATTAGTCTATGACTTCTGAAATTAATACAAAACAATAACATTATACCAATTCTAATGATTTAAAAGTGGATTTTAATATACTCTCACTTTCTAAATAGCAACCTGATGACTTATTGTAGCCATAGGGAAATACCAAAGATAGAAACTCTAGAAAATCTTAGAAACCATCATTACTTTTTCATGTCCTAAATTCTTAGAGACACCAACTTCTTCAGTGAGTAAATTGTTCATGGTACATACTTTCTTATAATGGAAGTTACCAGTATATTTCCAGCAAAGCAAATCTTTATAACACATGAATTGCAAGTAATTTTAGATTTATTTATGCTAGGTAACTAAATTTTAATAATTAACAATCTTAGCAAACTGAGTTAAACAAACAAGGGTATCTAGTATTTCTCACACATAGAACCAAATAGTCACAAAAATATTAGCGTTTTAAATATTTTGATATACAAATATAGGCTTATATATGTCATTGGCAACTCTTTGTAAATTTATATTGTAGACTTCTGTACATATATTTTCAAACAATCTTATTTTCTCTAGCATCTTGAAATTCTAAAAATAAGAATTAAAAAAGAGACCTATTTGATTATTTATCCTACATCAAATGTAAACAGAAAATGAAACAAAAACACCTATAGATTGTTGCAACTATGTATATTATGTGTATATACATATTTATTTAACTGTGTAGCTGTATATTAATTTCCTTCTTGTGTTCTACAGACAAAACTAAATGGGTCAAGGATGTTTATGAAAAATCATTCTAAATCTGCAGGAACAAGTGCCAGGAACTAGAGACATTAACAAATCTGTATTAGTTTCCTGAGGCTGCCAAAATAAATGACCACAAACTTGGTGGCTTAAAACAACAGAAATGTATTCTGTCACAGTTCTTGAGCTAGAATTCTGAACTTTGGCAGGGCCATACTCCCTCTAAGGCTTTAGGGGATAATTTGTTTCTTGCTTCTCCCAACTTCTGGTGGCTCTTTACAATCCTTGATTTATGGGTACATCATTACAATCTCTGCCTCTGTGGTCTACTGCCTCTTTCTTTTCTGTGGGTCTCAATCCCCCTCTATCTTTTTCTCAAGGACACTTATCATTGGATTTAGGACCCATGCAGGTAATCTTCATATCAAGATCCATAATTCAATTGTATCTATTGTTATGGGCAGGATTGTGTCTCTACAGAATTTATATGTTGAAGGCCTAATCCCTAGTACCTTAGAATGTGACTGTATTTGGAAATAGGGTCTTTAAAAAGGTAATTAAGGTAAAATGAGGCCATATGATTGGGCCCTAACACAACCCGACTGATATCCTTATAAGAAGCAGAAGTCTGTACACACAAAGAGACATCAGAGATGGACAAGCACAAAGGAAATACTTTATCAGAGAAGGTGGTCACCTGCAAGTCAAGAAGAATGGCCTCAGAAAAGACCAAATCTGCTGATACCTTGATCTTGGACTTCTAGGCTGCAGAACTGTGAGAAGATATACTTGGGTAGTTGGAGTCATCCAATCTGTTGTATTTTGTTATGACAGCTTTAGCAAACTAATAAATCTGCAAAGAACTTTTTGCCAAAGAAGGTAATTTTTGAAGATTCTGGAGGAGGCCACAATCCAACTCATTACATTATATAAGTTTTCTTTATTGTGAAAATATACTAGCATGTACAAAGTAATGAATAAGTAAGACAAAAAATTACTATGACTGCATTAGAAATGTCAAGGTATTTAATGGCACTTAAGTCAACGACCACAATGTCAAATCAACTGCCAGTCAAATACTGAAACATGAGACATCATTTTGGCATTAAAATGTTTAGTTATAAATTTGTGCTTTAATTATTGGAAACATTTTTCAACATTATCAAAATGTTGTAACAAAAACATTATCTAAAATATACCAATTTTTAAAAATATGTCTATGCCCCTACTAAAGCAATTATCTGTTGGAGTCTAATGGTAGTACATACAGGTCTCCTTCTCTTTATAACATTACTGAAGATTTGGGTGGTGATAATCTGAAAAATATGCAACCCTTATTCTCATGTAATTCACAAAATGATGGAGAAGACAGCCAGTCAATTGATATAAACAGGTTTTCTTAATTGATTCCTACTATTTTGTAGGCAAATAAACACATTAAACAGAAAAAATAGCTTAAGATTTTGGAACTATGATTATCATTATCCTCTTCAATTGACAGATAATGCAAATGAGATGTAGAAAAGACAAGTCAAACAAATCTGGCATGTGCTAATGCTCCTGTGGTTTGGGGTTTTTTTGTTTTGTTTTTGTTTGTTTTTGATTTGTTTTGTTTTGTGTTCTACTATCACAACAAGGTTTGAAAAGTGCTATAATGCCAGTTTGCAGAGTGGATTTGGAGAGAATTAGAATGCCTGGTCAAAGCATACCAGTGGGGAAAATTTTGCTTCTATGTTTCAGGTCAACAGTTAATGGAGTCTTTGGTTGCTCACACTTAGGGATTATGAAATGCAGCTGTTCCCAAGATAAGGCTTTAGGATGTGGTAGGACATGCTTTTTTAAAAGGTCTTGATCACTTGGAAGTGAGACAAAATATGTGTTTTTCTGTTTTAGGGAAATGGGCCCTAGACGAGATGGCAATAAGCTGGTGTCTGGAGTGAGCTGAGTTCAAGAAAACACTGTTATATAGAGGCAAAAATTATTGCAAACAGTCTTTGTTCTCAGATTCCATAATTGTCTATGTATAAAATCCAAAATAAAACAAACGAAAAACGCTACTGGAACTAACAAGCAATAATAACAAGGTTGTAGGACACAAGGTTGGCATACAAACGTCACTTGTTTTCCTAAATGCCATCAATGAGCAAGTGGAATTTGAAATTAAAAATACAATACCAGGGATTTTCCTTGTGGTGCAGTGGTTAAGAATCCACCTGCCAGTGCAGGGGGCATGGGTTCAAGCCCTGGTCTGGGAAAATCCCATGTGCCACTGAGCGACTAGGCTTGTGCACCACAACTACTGAGCCTGTGTGCCAAGAGTCTGTGCTCCGCAACAAGAGAAGCCACTGCAATGAGAAGCCCGCACACCACAACGAAGAGTAGCCCCCGCTTGCCACAACTAGAGAAAACCCGCGTGCAGCAACGAAGACCCAGTGCAGCCAAATAAATAAATTTATTTAAAAAATACAATACCATTTTATCAGCATGCCCCCAAATTACTTATAATTTATAAGTCAAAAAAATTGTATAAGTCAAAAAAGTATAAGTCAAAAAAAATTGTACAAGATCTATATGAGAAAGGTACAAAACTACAATGAATTAAATCAAAGGATAACTAAATAATTGGAGAAATATTCCATGTTCACGGATAGGAAGACTCAATATTGTTAAAATATCAGTTCTTCCCACTTGATCTACAGTTTCAATGCAATCCCAATCAATCCCCCAGCAAGTTATTACGTGGCTAATGACAAACCAGTTCTGCAGTTTGTATGGAAAGTTAAGAGACCCAGAATAGCCAACATGATTTTGAAGGAGAAGAGCAAAGTTAGAGGATTGATGCTATTCTACTTTAAGAGTTACTATAAAGCCACAATTATCAACTCAGTGTGGAATTGGCAAAAGAGGAAACAAATGGATCATTGGCACAGTATAGAGTGCCTAGAAAAACAGATCCATATAAATAGAGATAATTATTTTCTGACACTGGAGCAAAGGTAATACCATGGAGCAAAGACAGTCTTTTTGACAAATGGTGCTGAAACAACTAGATATCCACTTGCAAAAAAAGAAAAAAAGAACCTAGATACATACCTCACACCCTTTACAAAGCTAACTTGAAATGGATCGTAGACCTAAATGTAAAATGCAAAACTATAAAACGCCGAGAACATAACATAGAAGAAAATTGAGATAAAGGTATGGTGGTGCCTTTTTAGATACAACATCAATGACATGATCTATGAAAGGAAGAATTGATAAGCTGGACTTCATTAAAATATTAAAATTAAAAACAACCACACTGTCAAAAAGAAACTGTCAAAAGAATGAGAAGACAAGCCACATACTGAGAGAAAATATTTGCAAAGAAACAAAAACAACTCAACAGTAAGTAAACAACCCAAATAAAAAACGGGCCAAAGACCTTAAGAGACACCTCACCAAAGAAGATACACAGATGGCAAATAAGCATCTGAAAAGATGCTCCTCAACATATGTAATCAGGGAAATTCAAGTTAAAACAATCATAAGATATCACTACACACCTATTAGAATGGCCAAAATCAAGAACACTGACAACATCAAATGCTGACAAGGATATGGATCAATGAGAATTCTCATACATTACTGGTGAGAATGAAAAATGGTAGCCACTCTGAAAGAAAGTTTGGTGGTTTCTTATAAAACCAAACATACTATTAGCAAATGATCCAGCAATCATGCTCCTTGATATTTACTCAAAAGAGTTGACCCTTTACATCCACACAAAATTGTGTACATTGATACTTACAGCAGCTTTATTCATAATTGCCGTAATTTGGAATCAACTAAGATATCCTTCAGTAGGTGAATGGATAAATAATCTGTTACATTCAGACATCAGAATACTGTTGAGCATTATAAAGAAATAAGCTCTCAACCTATGAAAAAGACATGGAGGAACCTAAAATACATACTGCTAAGTGAAAGAAGGCAATCTGAAAAGGTTGCATACTGTACGATTCTATTAACTATATGACATTCTGTTAAAGGAAGAAATATGGAGAGAATAAAAGATCAGTGATGTTCAGGGGTGGGATTAGGGATGGGGAGTGGAAGGAGGAATGAATAGACAGCACAGAGGACAGCAAAACTACTCTGTATGCTATTATAATATTAATACATGTCATAATATATTTGTCCAAACTCACAGAATGTACATTCAGAGAGAACCTTAAAATTAACTACATGTTATCGGTGAAAATGATGTGTCAATGTGGGTTCATCTATTGTAACAACTGTACCACTCTGATAAGTGATGTTGATAATAAGGAAGGCTATGCATGTGTGGGGTTAGTGGGCATGTGAGAAATCTGTCCTTTCTACTTAATTTTTCCTCTCAATTTTGCTGTGAATCTAAAACTGCTCTAAGAAAATAAAGCCTTTAAAAACACACATTTTCAAGTGGTCTTGATTTAATAAGTTAATATTTTTAAAAATACCATAACAGTTTGGAAATTCCCATACAAGCAAAGTTACAGTACAGAGTAAGCAAATAAAATTAAATTATTTCCTCAGATATGATGCTATTCAATTGCAATGATGTTTTAAAATGTCAAATTAATATGCCATATTAATACATTTCTACTGATTGTTCCCTACAGATAAATAAGCAATTGGGATTAGTCATAATTATACATATAATTATATATATTTCTTTCTTATACATTATGTTGATGCTTTTATATTAATAAAAAAGGTATAACAAAGATAATTACACAGCCAAATAAGAGTTTGGGGTATTGAAGCACATAAACCTATACTATAACATTTTAGAGGGCTGCTAATATTGACTAAAAATCATTTAAAATAAGAGGCATTCCACTAGATATCTTATTAAGCATCTTTAATAATATCCTGTTGCAAATGTTTATTTCCCCAGATGAACAGGATAACTTTTGCATGATTTCCAATAGTACAAAAAACCCTGAGTTACAAAGTGCCAGATAATGGCAAATTACAACGTTAGCATTGTGCAAAAGAGCATAAAATTATAAGAAAAAATCCAAAGGATATTTCATGCACAATTTTCTTGTTTAAAATATATTTTAATAATAAGAGACCATAATAACCATCTTAAATATTTTTTACTTTATATATTTCTTTATTTTCTGATTCTTCCTTATTTAACGTTTATGAAAGTGTGCACATATAACAGTATAATTAAGAACAAGAAGAGAAGTCCATACCGAGCATGACACTTTCTTTCTTTTAAGGACATTAGTTTCATGTTCCTAATTAAATGAAATGATGCTTCTTCAAGTAACATTTTAGGCAAAGACTCCTTTATTCTTGGGCAATGATTGCATTTTCTAAGTCAAAATCCTTGTATGTCCCAACATCACTACCACTAGAAGCTGCATGGTGGATTCTTCTAAAAATACGCATATTCATCACATAATGAATTATCAAATTTAAGATCATTTCTTATATTGAACTTTCTACCACCTGCAGATTTATAAGCAGCTTAAAATTAGGATGGACTGGTTAAATCATTATTTCAACTGTCTTCACTCAAATTAGTATGGTGTTTGGTGAGGGAATACCTATAAAGTAACTAAATTAATTTATTTTCAGTCTACTAATTCTAAAAGACTATTAAAATTGTGATGTTATAAATATTTGCATGATAATAAATTTTCCTTAAATATGTATATGTAAATTAATATATGTTAAAATTTGTTTAATTACAAAACTGATGATTGTTATTCAATAAGCAGTTTAAACCATTTTAAAATTTAATATTTGTTACTTGTTTGTGGCATTTATTGCATTTGTTTTAGAATCATCCCTACCAATTATTCTGTCTTTGGTTATCTTTACCTTGGTCTTGCATGTGTATTGATATAATCTATTAAAATATCTTTAATCCTTCTAAAATTTTTTAAATTCCTTGTATTGTTTCTGATACAATTCTGATTTGATTTTGTACAGCAATAATTATGTTCTTTACCACCTTAAAAGGAGATTTAATTTAGCTATTGATCTTTTGTTTCATTATTATCTTATGCCAAACCACTTTTTATCTTGAAATATCCATTTTTTTTTTTTTTTTTTTTTTTTTTTTTTTTTGTACGTGGGCCCCTCACTGTTGCGGCCCCTCCCGCCACGGAGCACAGGCCCCGGACGCGCAGGCCCAGCGGCCACGGCTCACGGGCCTAGCCGCTCCACTGCATGCGGGACCTTCCTGGACCGGGGCACGAACCCACGTCCCCTGCATCGGCAGGCGGACCTTCAACCACTGCGCCACCAGGGAAGCCCTTGAAATATGCTTTTCAACTCATTATTTTTATTTCTTGCCTTACAAAGTCCAAATATTTTATATTTAAATTTTATTTTATATTTAATTCAGAATCAGCTCAAATGATGTTTACAAAGGATATATAAATCATTATCATACACTACTTTTGCTGTTTCCACAAGATCTTATAAATTCCAACTTTGGTATATAGTAGCTTATAGAATGCTCAATTTTGATTTTCCCTCATTCTTTTTTTTTTTTTTTTTTTTTGCGGTACGCGGGCCTCTCACTGTTGTGGCCTCTCCCGTTGTGGAGCACAGGCTCCGGACGCGCAGGCTCAGCGGCCATGGCTCACGGGCCCAGCCGCTCCGCGGCATGTGGGATCTTCCCAGACCGGGGCACGAACCCGTGTCCCCTGCATCGGCAGGCGGACTCTCAACCACTGCGCCACCAGGGAAGCCCCCTCATTCTTTATTTTTCATTTGTCTTAATAAACTCTTAATTAAGAAGGGATCTTGATCTTTTCAGTACATGTCCTATGAAAAGTTCAATACATCAATTACTGTGTCTCCATTTGTATGCTGATGAAGTTCCCCATCAGATGCTAAGTGGAAAGTCAAGGTGATACTTGCAACACTTCAGTAAATTTCGTGTTAATACCAGGCACACATGTATTTTAATTCTGAACTAAAAAGAGAATTTTTCTTACTCTTGTGGCCTTGTTCTTGAACTATTAAAAAAAAAAAAATTCCTGAACAAATCTGATTCACTCTGTATTTCTTATTTGACCAGCACACAAGCAACCACAAACAAGCAACCCAGTATTAACCATAGTCAACCATTCACAGTATATTTTCTCTCTGATTTCACTCTCTTTGAAGCTCACGTCCCAGATGCAATATGCAGCATGGTCACCCTACTTCCCTCCTGGCTCTTGTTTTTGATGGAAGAGAAGATGATAAGTAGTAAAATGGAGTGGCATATATACCACACTTGCCAACACAAAATACCTGTCCCATTAGTGAGCTGGATGCCAGACAAATCTCCAGGTGTTAATGCCATTGTATGTTCTCTACTGGATACTGGACAGCTTAGCACATAAAATATGTTTAGCTAGGGTAGATATTCAATTTCTATTTAAATATGTTTAAACAAAAATATAATCAATTACTTGACTATACTTGCAAATGTTTCATTCCAGCCTCTATCTTCTATTTGAAGATATGTTTCCTGATATTTATTTCTAAATATATATCTTAAAGTATACATTTATACATGTGCTAAATTTATTGTTTAAATAATAATTTACTTAAGGGTCATCTGAAAGCTATTTATGAATAAAAATCATGTAAAAATTATAAAGTTGATATATTTATATAATGGTGACCAGTTCTTATTACTTTTTAATAATGGAAGAATATATAATGAAATAACAGAGTAAAGATGTATATGTATCATTTATTTTTTGAAAGTTCTTATGGTAAAAATACTTAGAGTAAAACTTACATGCAGTTTTTTAATATATATATATATATTTTATTTCTAGAAGGCAAAAGTACTATGCTGAGGAGTTTACGTACTTATCTTTAAAATGTTTCTTTTAACTAACAAACAATGGCAACAGTCTTTTAAAATACATATATATGCCAGTTAAAAAAGTAAAGTTAGGAATGAAAAATATATTTTTGTTTTTTTCAACATTACTGCTAAACAAATTGTTACTTTATTTAATTGCTAAGATTTCTATTATGAGGTCATTAATCTTTATTAGGCTTATAATATTTATATTGCTTTGTGTGTTAAGAAGAGCTCCTCTTTCCACAGAAAATGCCAGTGAAATTTCACTTTCATTGCAAGATTGCATTATTTGAGCTTCAACAAATATACCAAATATATGATTTTCCATAAATTATACACGTATAAAACCACAACACACACACACACACAACTACACACAAACACAGGAGCATGCATATGGATTGATATTGAATATATTTACAAATATGTTGATATTTTGGTTATTAGATTACTGTGACAGGAATATAAACATATAAATCAAAGAATAGAAAAAAGTCTCATCCATTCTATTTAAAGTACATTTATATATGTGTGTGCATATGTGTGTATGTATGTTTAGCCCTAATGAGTAAACAAATCTAGTTGAATGTATTTTACATTTTACACAATCTGAGAAGGGTACTATACTAATGTAAATATATTTTCATTAGGTTATATTAATTCAGAGAAAATTTTTCTCTATAAATATTTTTACTGGGCATGAAACCACCAGAAATGGAATTCAAATATTGCCTCATTTCTTCATAGCACTTATTCCACTCAAAATTCCCTCACTAAACTCTGTCAAAAGCAATTATTTCATTATGTTTTGCTAAGCAAAATATTGTTTGTAAATGAAACTAATAGAATATTCTTATTAGGAAACATAACTGGATGTAGCCAATTTTAAAAAGCATGTTAAATAAATATTACAACATTAGGAGAAGCTTAGGGTTTCTATGGCATAAACAGAATAAATGCTGAAGTGAAAGCTTTGCACAGCATATTTGTTGGGTATATTTGATATACCGGTGAAGAAAAGAGTGAGGTATTTACTTAAGTCCCCTTCCATCATTTCTTTCTACCAAATCTGAAAATGAATCAACTATGAAGTTTATTTAAGACTTTTGCGACATCCTACAACAGCATTGCAGGCTAAATTTAGTAACCAGATCATGGAGTACAGGATTCAGAACAAAGAAAGGTATAATATAAGAAGAAGATACAATCAAATATGTGATAAAGGAGAAAAAATATAGACAGTATTTATTGTTTATTTTTCAAATAGAAATGTTTTAGAGCAGTTTTAGATTCACAGCAATAGTGGGCAGAAGATAGATATCCTATATACTCCCAACCCCAACACATGCAAAAATTCTCCCATTATGGATGTCCACAACCAGAATGTTACATTTGTTTCAAATGATGAATCTACACTGATACATCATCACCATTCAAAGGAGGCAAAAGACTCCTATGCAGAAAACTATAAGATACTGATGAAAGAAATCAAAGACAACACAAACATACAGAGAGATATACCATGTTCTTGGATTGGAAGAATCATCAATATTGTGAAAATGACTATACTACCCAAAGCAATATACAGATTCAATGCAATCCCTATCAAATTACCAATGGCATTTTTCACAGAACTAGAACAAAAAAACTTACAAATTGTTTGGAAACACAAAAGACCCCAAATAGCCAAAGCAATCTTGAGAAAGAAAAATGGAGCTGAAGGAATCAGACTCCCCGACTTCAGACTATACTACAAAGCTACAATAATCAAGGCAGTATGGTACTGGCACAAAAACAGAAACATAGATCAATGGAACAGGAAAGAAAGCTCAGAGATAAACCCACGCCACTATGGTCAACTAATCTATGACAAAGGAGGCAAAGATTTACAATGGAGAAAAGACAGTCTCTTCAATAAGTAGTGCTGGGAAAACTGGACAGCTACATGTATGTAAAAGAATGAAATTAGAACACTCCCTAACACCATACACAAAAATAAACTCAAAATGGATTAAAGATCTAAACATAAGACCGGACACTATAAAACTCTCAGAGGAAAATATAGCAAGAACACACTTGAACATAAATCACAGCAAGATCTTTTCTGACCCACCTCCTAGAGTAATGGAAATAAAACCAAAAATAAACAAATGGGACCTAATGAAACTTAAAAATTTTGCACAGCAAAGGAAACCACAAACAAGGCGAAAAGACAACCCTCAGAATGGGAGAAAATATTTGCAAACAAAGCAACTGGCAAAGGATTGATCTCCAAAATATACAAGCAGCAAATGTGGCTCAATATCAAAAAAACAAACAACCCAATCAAAAAATGGGTGGAAAACCTAAATAGACATCCCCCCAAAGAAGATATACAGATTGCCAACAAATACATGAAAGGATGCTCAACATCACAAATTATTAGAGAAATGCAAATCAAAACTACAATGAGGGGGCTTCCCTGGTGGCGCAGTGGTTGAGAGTCCGCCTGCCG
>NW_006774288.1:94543-116305 GCF_000442215.2 Lipotes vexillifer | reverse complement strand
GATCCCACATGCCGCGGAGCGGCTGGGCCCGTGAGCCATGGCCGCTGAGCCTGTGCGTCCGGAGCCTGTGCTCCGCAGGGGGAGAGGCCGCAGCAGTGAGAGGCCCGCGTACCACAAAAAAAAAAAAAACCTACAATGAGGTATCACCTCACACTGGTCCAAATGACTATCATCAAAAAATATACAAACAATAAATGCTGGAGAAGGTGTGGAAAAAGGGAACCTTCATGCACTATCGTTGGGAATGTAAATTGATACAGCCACTATGGAGAACGGTATGGAGGGTCCTTAAAAATCTAAAAGGAAAAGCTTCTCAACATCACTAATTATTAGAGAAATGCAAATCAAAACTACAATGAGGTATCACCTCACACTATTTAGAATGGGCATCCTCCGAAAATCTATAAACAATAAATGCTGGAGAGAGTGTGGAGAAAAGGGAATGCTCCTGCAGTGTTTGTGGGAATGTAAATTGATACAGCCACTATAGAGAACAGTATGGAGGTTCCTTAAAAAACTAAAAATTGAATTACCATATGACCCAGCAATCCCACTACTGGGCATATACCCTGAGGAAACCATAATTCAAAAACACACATGCACCCCAATGTTCATTGCAGCACTATTTACAATAGCTAGGACATGGGATCAACCTAAATGTCCATCAACAGAGGAATGGATAAAGAAGATGTGGTACATATATACAATGGAATATTACGCAGCCATAAAAATGAATGAAATTGGGTCATTTGTAGAGACATGGATGGACCTAGAGACTGTCATACAGAGTGAAGTAAGTCAGAAAGAGAAAAACAAATATTGTATATTAACGCATATATGTGGAATCTAAAAAAATGGTATAGATGATCTTATTTGCAAACAGAAATAGAGACAGTGACATATGAATACCAAGGGGGAAAGAAGAGGAGGTGGGAGGAATTGGGAGATTGGCATTGACACATATACACTCTTGATATTATGTATAAAATAGACAACTAATAAGAACATAATGCACAGTACAGGGAACTCTACTTAATGCACTGTGGTAACCTAAATGGGAAGGAAAGCCAAAAAAGAGGGGATATATGTATATGTATAGCTGATTCATTTTGCTGTACAGTAGAAACTAACACAACATTGTAAAGCAACTATACTCCAATAAAAATTAATTTAAAAAAAATCTGTCTTTTATTCAGGGTTCACTCTTCCTACCATACATTCTGAGATTGAACAAATGTATAATGACATATCTCCACCATTATATTATCACACAGAATAGTTTCAGTGCCCTAAAATTTCTCTGTGTTCCACCTATTCAGCCATCCTTTTCTCCTAATCCCTGTCAACCACTGATCTTTACTGTATTAAAATTTTTGCACTTTCCTTAATGTCATATATTTGGAATCATACAGTATGCAGCCTTTTTAGATTGCCTTCTTTCAGTTATACATTTAAGGATCCTCTATGACTTTCCATGGCCTGATAGCACATTTCTTTTAAATGCTAAATAATATTCCATTGTCTGGATGTACCATAGTTTATTTATCCATTTACTCACTGAAGGACATTGTAGTTGCTTTCAAGTAATGGCAATTATGAATAAAACCATTATAAACATGTGTGTGCAGGTTTTTGCATGGGCATACATTTTCAGCTCCTTTGCATAAAGACCCGGCCAGCTTCCAGCCAACCTACCAACTGACTGCAGATACCTGGGCGAGCCCAGCCCAGATTAGCTACTGGGGACTCAGACCAGAAGAACCACCGAGCCAAGACATAAAATTGTGAGAAATAATAGTTGATACTTTTCACCAGTAATTATTGGGATAGTTTTTGCGTAACATTATTGTGTAAATTCACAATGAATACCAGGAGGAATGATGAATTGTGGGAAAAAGTATTCAACATTATTTTTATTCTGCCTGTTTCTAAAGTTAGGGTCCTAGATTGCATATCTCAGGAAACTCAGGCTTTATATAGTATGTAGAGTACCTGGGTCTGCTTTTCCATATGGAACTATGTGTCATTCCATGCTATCATCTTACTAGATTATGTTAAGAAGTTAAATTAATTAAGGATAAAATGTATCATCATGCGTTAAGTTATTATTCAATTATGCATGGACAATTACAGGTTGAAATTCTTCTGGATAAAATGTTGACTCCAGTTTCTTTTCCTAGCCTAATGGTGTTTGCTGATTCTGGTACATAACTTCATAACTTCTAAGCATTACCAGATTTCCACTAATAATATTAATTGATTTTAGTTCCTTCTAAAACCCAAGCAGGCCAAATCCGCATCAGAATGTACTGCTTATTCTTTCTTTGCAGCCCATATTCTTACATTTCATAGTTGTTCTTGGAAAAAGGTAGAAGTAACATTTTTGGATCCAGCTCAGTGAATTGTCCTTTTCCCTTCAACCTGGCTCATCACTTCTTCTGAAGCAATGTGGATCAGCAGCCTGAAGCTGTGGTATTAGCGTCCTAATTTATCATATAGCCCCCTCATGACTGAGGCAGCAGACCCATCGGTGGGTCACTTGAACAGCATGATTCTGGCAGGAATTCCTGAAGGCTCAGACTATATATAGGCTTTTCCATCAGCCCTCCAAACACTTCAGTGAGCAAGCTATAATCCATGACAAATCTTTTTTCTGTTTAAGCTGGATGGAGTGGATTCTCTTTTCTTTAAGAGCTCTGAACTTAAAAGAAGGTTCATAATTGCTTTATATCCTTGATCATATCTGGATTCATTTTAATTAATTAATTAATTTATTTATTTATTATTTTTTTTTTTTTTGCAGTACACTGGCCTCTCACTGTTGTGGTCTCTCCCATTGCAGAGCACAGGTTCCGGATGCGCAGGCTCAGCGGCCATGGCTCACGAGCCCAGCTGCTCCGTGGCATGTGGGATCTTCCCAGACGGGGGCACGAACCCTTGTCCCCTGCATTGGCTGGCGGACTCTCAACAACTGCACCATCAGGGAAACCCTGGATTCATTTTAATTGCTTAATTAATATAGAAAAATAAATTCTCATAACTTTACTATTCAAAATTAGAGCCTAACTTTAAGGTATTCAATTTTTTAGCTATGATATACAACTAAATGTAAAATTGTGACACACAAAATATTCTTCTATTATTCAGTGTTTATATCAAAGAACAATACCAAGTAGGACTACTAATTTCATCCAATCTCTCCTCAACATCAGTTAATGTATTCAGAAGATTATAGAACTGTTTTAAATAAAATTTAAAGAATAATTCTTAATAAATAGCTTAAAGACAAAAAGGGTGAAAATCACAGAACAGGAGGAAGAACCTGTGATGTTCATTGCACTACTCATCAGCTGTTGAAGTTAACCTTGTCAGAGTGTAATCATTCATCCTTTTATGAAAAGAAACTTCCATATTTGATAGAAATTTCAGAAATAAGATAAACAATATTATAAATAATGATCATATGAAATATCAGTGAACTACAGAGAAATCCAACAGGCACATAAAGAAAAATATAAGCTCAGTAAAGTCCTTCATAATACACAAAAAACATCAATTTCTTTTAAAACTTCACTGCCTTTAAAAATGCCATTATGTTTTCTCTCCATGTTGGATCAAGCTGAACTTTTCTCCATCCTGTAGAACTCAGCTGCTTTTGTTGCAGGGGCTCTGAATAAGGAGGCTCCACTGCTTGTAAATACACACCCTCACCTGCCACCTACCCTCGCCTCATCCTTCCAATATCATCTTAAAACCATGTCTTAGGGAGATACACACACACACACACACACACACACACACACACACACACACACACACATAATGCTGCCACAGAAATTCATTTTCTATCCCCAAATTAATATTATTTTCTTCTTCATTGAAAATCTTTGAATGTTTAATCAATATAATATATAATGACTACCAGCAATCAAGTGACATCATTTTCCTTCCCAACTTTTCATTTTAAATAAAATTCTGGGAACTCTTGAATTTATCCTTGCAAATTATTGATAAAGCTGTTAATATCAACAAAATACATATCTTTAGAAAATGCTTTGCTATCCCCCCTCATAAAGTAATGAAACCTAAGAAAGTATCTCCCATTCCCTATAACCCACAAGGAACAAATATAAGAGGGAAAACCTAACTAAACAAGGCAGCATATTAAAGCAACTATAACAACGATGGAGCTTCAATATAATCATCACTACTAACTGGGCAACAAATCAAACACTGAGGTAATAGAGAAAAATCAGTGCTTAGGGACAAAAGCAGGTTAAGGTCACAATGGGATTTTGCAAAAAGTTAAGTCAAAGTAAGAAGATTGTTCTTTAACACAAACAATACTGTTTCTTTTAATAACCAGCTTAATATTAATGTTTTGAGATTCAAAATTTTCAATGAAATAAATACAAACATTGTGATTTATATATCCATAAGCCACATTTGGAATTATTTATTTTTTCTAAAAGTTTAGATATAGCATTAATAAGATGTCTCCAGGGAACGTCTTTTTCTTTTATTCATGGATATTATTATCAAAGAAAAAACTTTAGTTCACAAACAAATCTTCTTAAGCCTTCTCAGAAACTTGCATTATTTTCTATATTGGCTTATTAAATAGTACAATAAAATAAAACAGTTATTTTAAAACACGTCTGATTAGTTTTTGTGCATTTTCTGCCATTTTATAATCCATGAATGATTCTAGCAATAACAAAAATATATTAGCTGCAGAGCAATTATAGCTTAATATGCAACTTAAGGCCATTGAAACAATATCACAGTTCTTTTAAAATCAAATACCGAAAAGGAGAGCAGAAAATCCTTCATTAAAACACTAATTTCTTCTTATTGATGGGGACATGAAATAGCTGTATGACTATCATAACCACCAGAAATCTGAGCTTATAGTCAGCTAATTTAAGAAACAATATATGAAATTAATACCCTGGGGCTGAAAACAAGCACTTAGAATTGAGACGTGACATTAATTAAAGTAAGGGAAGAACTATAATATTACCGTGAAGTAATAATTATGCTAAGGAGAACATATAAAAAAGAATTAGAACTGAAGGATAATGCCCAATTATCTTGCTCTGAATGAAGTTCAAATGCAATATCATAATATTCCAAATGAAAAATTACAGTTGAACTTTTGAAAAGTAATCCACAGTATGCTCAAAATGAAATGAATGAAAAACAAGGAAAGAAACACAGAAACCATAAAATAAAACAAAATACAAAACAAAGTGAGATGAGAATGACTACAGGTAAACTTACATTAGTGCTCACTAGCCCAAAAAGCTAGGACTTCATAATAAACATTATTGTTCCTTGCCAGTACTGACTTATAGAAGCACCGAGGAGGGGTACTTATCTTTTTATATTAGAAGTTAGGGAGTGCCGGGGGCGGGGGGTGGCGGGGAGTGCACATGAGCTATCTGGAACATCCTAAATCCACTGGTGCAGAAAAGAGTGTGTGTTGGGGGTGTAGATGGAGGGGATATGAATCAGCGAAAATGCTGGAAGAGGGAAGAGAAGGATGAGATGGAAGAAGAAAAAGAGAAGAAAAAAGATGAAGGAAGAAGGAAGGATGGATGAATAAAAGAAAGAAGGAAAAGGTAAAGAAAGGAAAGGAACAAATAAAGCAAAGGCCTTTGTTTCAGCCTTTACACTAATTAGCATGGCTGCTGAGCCATTCAGATTGCACACAGTAATGGAATTGGGAGTACTCTTCCTTACAGATTTTGTTCCACCTACAATGTCCCTCACCCCTTCCTCTTAGCTTGTCTGAATTGGCTAAGCCTTCAAGATTTCAGTTCAGATCACTCAGCTTTGCAGAAAGATAGGATGACCTCTCCCATTCCTGGACTATCTGGGCACTTGTTCTTCAACCTACTGTGAGATTGAATCATATTTTGCCTCCTTTATGTCTTGGTGGTTGTTTGTAACAAATAATGTGTGAGAACAGATAGTTAGACATATGCAATGATGACTTGAACTCCTTTCCTGCTGATGAGGTGATCCATTTAACCCATCAAGGGTATTGAGCAAGTGAAAGGAAGGTGATGGATCCTCATTTTGAAGAAGATCCCAAAATATCAAATAGCATCATCACAAGAAATTCATTGTTTATTTGTTGTTTAAAGTCTTGGTAGGCACTTTAACAGGTAAGCACTTTAACAAAGGAAAATTGGGGATTTTTTTTCCAATTTAGAATTTCTGAGAGATTTTTTCCATTAAGATTTGAAAAGTTATTCCTAAAAAAGGCACAGTTATTTCTAGTTCTATCAATAAAATGAAGTCATGGATACCATACAACTTAACTTCATTCATCTATTGATTAGTCCAATCATTAAACAGAATTAGGTTAAGTTTTTGTATGTGCCTAACACTGAACAATGTCCTTATTTTAACTGTCAATTAAATAGAACACAGGCTTTATCTTCTTAGAACTTGGAATCAAGTGAGGAAAACCACCATTAATCAAGGAAATACAGACATAAATGTGGACTCACAAACTTACTACTCTCACAATGTGCTCATAAAGTGTGATACATTCTTTGAAGTTTAAGGACCAGTTCCATTAATCCTAAATAAGTCTTCACAGACTGAATCAAATGATGATAGAGCAGAGTCTGTACAAATAATAGTGTGGGTGGTTTTCTCCTTTTCTTTAAAGACAACTGCCTTGCAATTTTAATTATTTCTCTGATTCATTCATTTACTTGAGTATGTGTTGAATCAATCAGTGAACAACTATTTCTTGAGCACTCACTATGCTAAATGGGTCATACAGGTACTAAAGATAGTGAACAAAACTGACACGGCCTTAAACAAAATTTATAGTCCAATAAATGTGAAAGGCATCAAATCAGTGATTGCCCAATTGGTGCTTAAGTGATAGAAGAACAAATCAAGAGGGAATTGAAGCGGTTAGGAAGATTCTTCAAGATTCCTTGAAGAAGTGATCTGAGAAAACTAGTGAAGCGTAGGGTTGAATAGACAAATAATAGAAGTGTCTCAGATAAGTAGGCTAAGCATATTAAAGGTCTTAATGTTAAAAGAAATTGAATGAAGGCCAATACGTATGAACAACTTTACCAGCCCCACCTAGTGATCATGTATTTGATATGTATACATATCAAATGTATGTGTTTGAATATATCATATGATACACATAAATAATTTTATAATGTAATTAGGGTAGATTTTCATTATTGTATATTGTCTCCCACACAATCTAATAATGTGTGAGGAAAAAATCATTTTCCCCTTTAACATTGTACTAGACAGAATAGATGGTTTCCTCACATGATTCATCCATCCAAGCAGTCATAGTAATCTGTTGTTACAGAGCATGTGACTCACTCTGCCCAATAAGATGTCTGTTGGGAGCATGGAAAATTAATCAATTGGTTCTCAGATAAGAAAGGCAAGAACTACAGTCTCCTCTTTTGGACATTATTATGTCTGTATATGATGCCTGGAATTGTTACACCCAAACTGGAAATAGTCTAAGTGAGGAAAAACCCAACCCATGAAAAAGGACAAAGAGAATCTCAGAGAAATAGAGCCAGAACCCTGAACTTCAGCCCTCTTCATGAACTTCTTATCTCAGAAAATATATTTCAGCATTAGGAGTCAATTTGAATTGATTTTATTCCTCTCCATAGAAGACACTGGAAATAATACACACACACACACACACACACACACTTTCCATCATTCTGAATGTATAATTAAACATTATCCAGGAAAATAATATATAATTATTGAGAAGGAGAGTTTTAGACCCATGAGCACCCCAAATAATGAAGGAACTTAAAGCTGAATATGGAAGTATATAAGATACTGATCTGGGAAAGGACACGTTAGGGAAGATTTTCTTTTTCTTCTTTTTTTTTTCTTGTGGTACGTGGGCCTCTCACTGTTGTGGCTTCTCGTGTTGTGGAGCACAGGCTCCAGACGTGCAGGTTCACAGGCCCAGCTGCGCCGGGGCATGTGGGATCTTCCCGGACCGGGGCACGAACCCCTGTCCCCTGCATTGGCAGGCAGACTCTCAACCACTGCGCCACCAGGGAAACCCAGGGAAGATTTTCTTAAAAGACACTATAACCAGGAAAATAATTATCTAATTCAGGGATGTTACATGAACCTAACCAAAGAAACTGGTAACAGGTCTTAGTTATCTGTGAGAATAGCAGTTTTAAACACTGACCTGTCCATTAGGATCCGAATGGACCTAATATTCTCACTGCCAAGACAGATACAGTAAAGAATTAAATGGGGAGAGGAATTGAAAATAAACTTGAAGTTTCTAATGTTTTCATTTAACTTAACTAAGTCCTATAGAATCTGTACCCTGAATCTCTATTTCATGGTAAATAAACAGAAAGGATGGTAAACAAACAACAAGGATGGTAAACAAACAACAATGATGGTAAAGGGTGACTGAGCATGCAGGGCTGGGGCAGACACTGAAGAGCATTGCCAGAAGGATAGCATAGAAAAAGTTCCTGTAACATGTCCTTTTTACCTGCTAGTTCATAGCAGTGGTCATATTCCCAAGCAAATGTAAAACTGACCGGGAGGAGTCATTAATTCAGACTTACTTACATCTTTTTCTCATATTTTTCCTGCAGAAAAATTTTGTCTTCAAATGAAAGCAACAGACAAAATAAGTAAATCAGGTTGTTGGGGGAAAACAAGCAGAGGTGCTCTGGTTGAAGGTGAGGAGGCCCTGGGAAACCCTTAGCTCTGTTTGGTCTGCTATTCACTGTCCCAGACTCACCCCAAGAAGTCACTGCTCAGCGGCTCATTGGGTTAGTTTTTTGTTTTGTTTTGTTTGTGTTTTTTGTGGTACGGGGGCCTCTCACTGTTGTGGCCTCTCCCGTTGCGGAGCACAGGCTCCAGACTCGCAGGCTCAGCGGCCATGGCTCACGGGCCCAGCCGCTCCGCGGCATGTGGGATCTTCCCGGGCCAGGGCACGAACCCGCGTCCCCTGCATTGGCAGGCGGACTCTCAACCACTGTACCACCAGGGAAGCCCAGGAGGGTTTTTGATAAACTACCTTTCAATTCTCTTAGCATCATTAAGGTAGGCTAAGCCACATCTTCTGCCATGCTCTTTAGATTTAAGAATCAGCCTTTAGCACACATGACACCTCTGCTTTTTTTATTAACCTGTTCCTACAACAGAGCATTAACACTGACCCTTGTAAGCTAAGGGTTATATCCCAGGAGATCCATTAGTACACGATTACACTTGTAGTCCCAAACAATTTTAGAAATACAGTCTTGCAAAACCAGTTGCAATTAACAAATGATATTTTTAAACATACCATATAGAAAAATGATATGTTGCTTATAATAGCCAACTTTCTGTTTAAAGAATGAGGTTGTATACCAGATAAAGGACATTTAAAGAATAGTATCAGAAGAAGAATAAAAGATCAGAAGTTTTATATTACTTTCAAGTTTATATATGTCTGGAGATTCTCAAGGGAAGCTGGCCACACTATTCTCCCAAAACCTGAGTGGAGAATCGGGATCTTGGGGAATTAGGTGTAATCTAAAAGACATACTTAAAGGGTTTATTATTTTTACATAAATATTATGGAATATAAACTGGGAGGTGTTTTGGTTCATACGTATTCATGGACTATATAGCTAGAATATATTATGGAAGCACAGATTAAAAGAAGGAGAGGAATGAGGGTGAAACATGACATGGCAAACTTAGCTAACTTACATGCATGACTATAACTCAATGGTAAAGTCAGAGGACGATGTGGTACCCTTATACTCTCTCAACTCTAAAATAAAGCAATTAATATGAAGTTGAGGTGATATAAATTGAAATGAAGGTGAACAATATTATCCATAGTAAAAATTAAAATTAATAATGATTTTCCAGAAGGTCAATCAAAGCAAAAGAGGCATTAATTTAAGTCCCCAAATCTTAGATAAATAATGGGAGAAAAATATTCTACATCAAATATTCATAATGCAGTAAAATTCTCATTATTTAGGATCAATTGATTAAAAGCACAAAGTACACAAATTACAGCAAATACTGTCAATAGTAACTGTCAATAGTTTTTTTTGAAGTGACAGGTTTACCTTGTACTTTTTGGGAAAAAAATGTCTACTAAATACTCAAATCTGAAAAAAAATATTTTATCAGTCATTTTCCAAGTAACAATAATGTTCCATATTAAAAAACAAAAACAAAAAAAGCTAGTTTAGTTCACAACTCAAATAAGCTACCCTTGCTTCTTCCTCAGAAATGCTTTGTATGTAGTTTCAACTTTGTCACACTGAATATTGAAAAGATGTGTAGTCAAGTGTTGAAATGCAAAACAATACTGTATTTCACTGCTTCTTGAAGGACATTCTTAAATGAAATTGGCTTTCTTCTCCCTGAGATTGTGTGATAGTGAAGAATCAAGTGACCACTAGAACAATTTCATACCACTGCTGGATTCTGGCTGAGGGGTGCCAGTTTTGCCCACCACTGCTTTGCACCCACTATTGCAAAAATCAACACATTGAAAATGTCCAAATACTGTTTTAGCATTTTTATGAATGCAGCTTCTCTAACTCACACATCTCCTGAGACTTTTAGTCCACGGATCTAGAGGATATTCTCACTTTGAGAACCACTAATATAGGTCTTCAATTCTAAAAGCCCCAGTACCTTATGCTAACTCTTAGCAAAGAAATTTTGTGGAAGAATGGTCATGTGCAGGAAAGCAACAGAATACACTGCATTCTTTCTAATCCTATGAAGCCAATTCTAAACATAAGTAGTTGAAGGAGGCCTAATAATATGTTTTTACTAATACCTGTTATTGATTCCAGAGTATAAAGATGAATCCAGGGAAACTTGTTCAATCTTTCTGGTCAATCTCCTCTAATAAAACTGCTTTGGGGCATTCATTGTGATCTGCACGATTCTTTTAGCTTGGCCACTTGCTTGTGGGTAATAAGGCCTGATGGTGACAGACTGATAAATTTTTCTCTTCCTACATTTCTTAAATGGAGTTATCAGGACCTATATCATCTGGCAATCAATGTCACAAAATAACTGCCAGGGAGCAGTGACCAGCCCTTGAAGTATAAGAAGGAACTGAGACACTTCAATTCACTTTGAAGTGTATTTAAAGTACATCCTGGCTGCCTGTTATGGTTCAATTTTATTTCAAATAGGAAATCAACATTGTTGATAGAAGTTGTAATAGAAACATGTAATTAAGAGAAAAAAATCAGAAGAATGTGTCAGGACTTTAGAAAAATAGTCACTTTTTTCAAGCTGCCTCTTTGTTTTCCCCAGGCAAAAAAAAAAATAAAAATTCTAAATACAGTATTTCAGAATTCAGAAGAGAGTATAAGGAAAAAAGCAAAATATATTGTAGGTAAGAAAGAGGAAAATAGAGATAGTGAGGGAGAAAATAGTGGCAAGGTAAAAATAAAACACAATGAATTATTATAAAATATTATGCCTTTAAAAAAGGTAAAAGATACTCCAAATGTTAAAAATACACTATTTTGTTTTAACAGAGAAGGTAAAAAGAAAATTAAATTTTTGTATGACATGGAATTATGGTAAATAAAATGATAATGAAGTGTCTATACTAAATTAAAATTGTTCAACTATTTAAAATATTAACAAAACAAGCTTGAAGCCACTATTATGTGATTCATTAAATTAATGGTTCAATAATTCACACAATAAACATTAATCTATTAAGCCAGAAAACACCTATCGCATTTTATATCCAATGATAACAGGGCTCAGTTTTTGCTTTGGAAAATGCACAGTCCAACGAGAGGAGAGAAAACCTCCTTAGCCAACTTGAGATCCGAGTGTTCTAGTGGAGAAGAATTCTCCATGCCTCCCTTACTTTCCTCAAACCTCAAACAATCCTTCCCACCTCTTTACAATCATCAGAGGAATGGGCCTCTAATGTTGCAAAAAGAAAGAGTAAAATCAGAAGAAAATTTTTACCTTCATCATCCACCCAATCTACCAAGCATCTGGTTTCTGTAACCACCTACTTTGGCTTTCTTCTTGCTCCAGTGAGTGGATTATCCCTGCTTTGTATCTGATCTTCCCTGATCTGTAATATAATCCACAGTCAATTTCTCCCTCCTTGAATCACTTTTTGCACTTGGCTTTTGGAGCAATCTTCTCTTGCTTCTCTATTTCAGTCTTCATTCTTCTTGTGAAATTATCCTCATCTTCCAGACCTCCAAGTGCTAGAATGTATTGATGCTTAGCTTGGGATCTCTTCTGCCATTCCTTTTCCCTCTCACATCCAGGCCCATAGCTTTAAAAAACATCTCTGTGTTTTTAATTCTCAATGCACAATTCTAGACCTGATCTCTCTATTGAAATATGGATTTATATTTTAAAAGAGCAGTAGTGTATGAATAGTAAAATAAAATCAAACAATCAACACTTGCAAAAACATAGTTACTGCAATTTTTATTTAATTTAGGTTTGAAGTTTTTCAAAATGTAGAAAGATTCACAAGAAAAAACATGATGCATATTATAGTTTCCTTTTTCAGATGAAAGTAAGCATACTCTCTAGTTTGGGGAATATTTCTTTGCCTGAAACTGCATTCTATGAAGAATTAACTTTGTTGATTAATTAATAAAGTACACAAAAAGAATTTCCTGAAATACTTAATATTTGCATGTGATTTCCCTTTTTGTATAGTACTTTGATAAATCCCTTTATTCAACTGTTGTTATTAAACACACACTATACCCAGACAGTTTTTCTTCTAACTTTTGATAATCTCAATTCTGTGATTACTGGAGTATCTGTAATATTTATTCCACAGCTGAAGCTACTAGGTTAAGGGATTAAGTTTGCTCCACCCATAAGTACTAGAGTCAGTAGTCAGTAACATTCTTTCCCCTCCCCTCAAGGACAGTGTTCAATGGTAGTTTGTAGTAGAAAAACATATTGTCTCCAAATAAATGTTTTAATAAAATCTTAATGTTTTCAAAAGATAACTCATAGAAGGCATTCTCTGATACTTTCATGAAAAGTCCAGATTCATAATAATTTGGTGTGATAATGTGATATATCATAATTTATAAAACATATAGGAAATTATTTTTTCATTACATACTTGAATTTAAAGAATGACTGTGTGTGTGATATTTCACACTTAATTTGAATTTTAGACAGGAAATTTTTCCTTTACCTAACCTGACTGGTATTTTGTGTTTAAGATTGTTCTCTTTGAATATTAAGTCAGATGTTATATGCCAAATATTGTGTTAACAGCTGGGGAATAAAGAGGTGAATTCCTGTCCTCAAAAGGTTAATAAAAATGGAATATAAAATAATGCTAGGATTGAATCAACAGACTGACTATATATTTATCAGAAAGTTCAAGCTTAACAAATAAGCTTTTAGACATTCAACAAGTCGTTGAAGTCTTATAGCTAGGTAAAAAATGAGATGAGAGGGGGGCTCCCCCCCTGGTGGCGCAGTGGTTGGGAGTCCGCCTGCCGATGCAGGGGACACGGGTTCGTGCCCCGGTCTGGGAAGATCCCACATGCCGCGGAGCGGCTGGGCCCGTGAGCCATGGCCGCTGAGCCTGCGCGTCCAGAGCCTGTTCTCCGCAACGGGAGAGGCCACAGCAGTGAGAGGCCCGCGTACCGCAAAAAAAAAAAAAAAAAAAAAAAAAAAAAAAAATGAGATCAGAGAAATAATTCAGTGGAAGAAGTATTTTCACTTAACTTTAACAACCATTTTATTTCAATTAACACTAAAATAAACTAAGATGACAAAGAACAGAATGTTAGGAATAGTGATAGAAAATAGAATTACTGTAATTTGCCTCTATGCAGGAAAATGTTCACTTTTATCCTTTGAAAAGTAATTCATTAATTTAGAAAACTTATATTAAAAATATCTGTGATATATATATACATATATATGTATACATATATATACATAAAACAACACATGTCAAATATTTGAATTGCCTTTTTATAGTAGCAGTGAGCCTAGCAAGTAAACAACCTTTGCATATATGTTATCTTATTTTCACAATTATTTAGTCACCAGAAATAGATACTAAAAATATAACTACCCCAAACACAACTTTTGGTGATATCTGAGAGTTAGTAGTCAGGCTGATGTATCCTGTATTTTCTGATGTGTGATCTTATTTAGACAACACAAGAGTATAATTTTTGAGTTTGATTGCAAATTTCTGAAATTCAATATTTTATGTATTAGATACTCCTCCAAATCCAACTGGAAACAAGGAGAAGTTTCAAGAGCTCTGCCAGTAAAGAATCTTAGATCCTGGTAGAAATGTCCTTATTCCAAATTCTGTGCCATCTTTACAACAAATTAGAAATTGGAAAATCCATCTACTGTATGACTTTCAAATTTTGGCCCACTCTTACAACTTGATAATTCAATCCACCTTAAAATCCTTTTTTATAGAGTTCTTACCTCTGCCTGATAAAAACTGCAACACTTAATTTCATAGCCAGAGCTTCTCAATTAGCATACTCATTTTTGACAACCATTTGGATGGTAGTGTGACAGCTTCTGTATAACTTCAAAATTAAAAGTGCCATTGATGGCCAAATATATTGTCGATTGCTGTTTTTCAAGTTTTACAAGAGAAATTGAACTGTGAAAGTAATTCAGTTGTCTGAAAATATGGCCTCACTTCGCAGAATTCCTGAGTGAGAATTAGAGCTTGCACACAGCACATTTTAATGTGTCCATTGAAAAAAATCAAGAATTTATGAGCCAAATTACATTTTAAAAATATTTGATTATGAATGATTTGAACAAGTTGGCTTTTCAAACATAAAGACATTTTTTGTGACATAATACCCCCAAAAAACAATGAACAAAATAAGTAAACAGCATTGAAATAAACCACATCATTATTCATAGACTGCAGGTGCTTTACTTAGCAAAAATATATTTCCAGTCACTATGTGCAATTTAGATATTCTAAATTCCTATGATATGTACTGGGAGCATTCAAATGTTTGTTAAAAATGTGAATGAACAGTAGAACAATATTAGATAATACCTAAGTGGCATGTTATGAATAAGCTTCTGAAGTGACAGGATTAAAGAAGAGAAATATAGAATTCTTACTGCAATATAAATGTTTAAATGACACCAAGGTTGAAGCAAAGTCAGTTCTTATCATATCCACCAGGTAGTGCTGAAGAGATAAGACCCAAAATGTCAATAATGAATGTGCTTGATTAAGAGTTTGCCTATCTTTCTGCTCAGCGTTTTCTCTAATGTGTCTTATATCCCCAATCATCTCTGTAAGCTCCTTTAGGACTACAACCCTGACTTAAACGCTTACGTGAAGCAAATACAATGTATTGGGACTTTTATAAAGTTATTTTCACACTGAATTAATAAAACGAGTGTACTCAAAACAAAAATTAAATAGAAAATATGGCAACCGAGGGAGTTATTATGAAGGGAGAAAAAGGTAGTTGGAGAACCTGGGGTGAAAAGCCCCTTTTCAGACAGAATGTTCTGTCCCTATTCAATAGTGAAACCAAATGGGACACTTTGGAAGTGGTGTGAATAAGTATACAAGCCTTGGATGGAAAAAAAATCTGACACACTTTTTGGAGACATTATTTCATTGTGGGTTCTGGATTTATTTTCTTGCTCCACTACTTACTAGATTTTAATGCTGGACAAGTTATTCAACCCTTCTGAGCCTCAGCTGTCTTATTTTTCAAATGGAAAGCATTAATCAAAGCTACCTCACATTGTGGTAAGGGTAAAATGAAACACTGAATGTGAATGAAACACAGATAAGACTAGTAACAACAAAAGTGATACACTTTTACATGGCTGTTATTGCCAGATATTTTAAGACCTACAATAACCCCTAAAGAAGATAGATTACTATAAAATAAACATGGAAAGCAGAAATGTCTTACTGATTTTAGATTTTATCCTATTCTAAGCAAAAATGATAAAGTACTATTTCAATGGATAAGATTTCCTTATTGTTATCAATACTACCTCAGAGTTTGAGTACACTAAGATTCAATGTGAGAATAATTTTTGAGAAATAGTTTTTATCCAACCAAATTGTTTTGCAAAGATTGACTCAGAACAAAAACATCATTTTAGCAATTGATATGGAACATTTGTGAATACTCCATGATTTACTTGAAAACCAGAGAATTGGATATCTGTAATAAATCTGTAATGGATATTTATCTTTATTCTTTTTTTTCTTTTTTACTACATGTTATGATGTTTTATTTTCTCCTCAATGATCAATACTGTTTTACTTTTTTCTTATTATCTTGTGATATTATCTTCTGCTCTAGTTGAAAGCAATAAAAGGAAAGAAAGTTTTCTAAAGACCTAAAGATGTAAATAGAAATAGAGTACTAAGTATCCAAAATTATCACTATAAGGAAAATACTTGGAGAAAATGACTAGTGTGATAGCGTTACTTCATTGTTATTTGTTACAATAGAAAATGATGATATGGGTAATATTTTAAAATATTATTCTCCTCAGGTTTTTTTTCTTTTTACATTTTTGTGAATCATTGTGGATTATTTTTATTCGTAAAAATAATATGTCAGCTCAAAGGCACAATCCATCAAAGAAAGAAATGATCAAGTGGACTTCATTAAAATTAAAACTTCTGTTCTGCCAACGACAGCATCAAGAGAATGAGAAGAAAAAGCCACAGACCAGGGAGAAAAAATTTACAAAAGACACATCTGCTAAAGGACTGTTATCCAAATTATGCAAAGAACTCCTAAAACTCAACAATAAGAAATGAATAACCCAACTAAAACGTGAACCAAACACCTTAACAGATACTTCACCAAATACACAGATGGAAAATAAGCATATGAAAAGTTCTGCATCTCCTAGGTCACCAGGGAAATGCAAATTAAAACAATAATGAGATACCACTACATGCCTATTAGAATGGTCAAAATCCAGAACACTGACAACATCAATGCTGGAGAGGATGAATTAGGAGTGACAGAACCTACATTCATTGCTTGTGGCAATGCAGAAGGGTATAGCCACTCTGGAAGACATTTTGGAATTTTTTAAAGAACTAAACATACTCTTAGGATTTGGCCCAGCAATTCAATCCCTTGGTATTTATACAAAGGAGTTGAAAAAATTGCACAGAAATGTTTATAACATCTTTACTTATAATTGCCAAAACTTGGAAGTGAATGGATGAACTGTGGCACATCTAGCAAATGTAATATTTTTCTGTGATAAAAAGAAGTGAGCTATTAAGTCATGAAAAGCCATAGAGGAAACTTTAATACATACTATTAAGTGAAAGAGGGCAATCTGAAAAGGCTACATACTATATGATTCCAACTATATGACATTCTGGAAAAGGTAAAACTATGGAAAGTGGTTGCCAGTGGTTAGTGGGGAGGGAGGGATGAGGGGGTACAGCACAGAGGATTTTCAGAGCAGTGAAAATATTCTGCATTATACTGTAATGATGGATACATGCCCTTACACATTTTTCCAAATCCATAGAATGTACAACACCAAATGTGAACTCCTAAGGTCTGGGTTCGACTTTGGGTGATAATGATCTCTCAATGTATCAATAGTAGGTTCATCAATTGTAACAAGTGTACCATTTTGTTGAGGGATATTGATAATGGAGGAGGGTGTGTGTGGGGGGAGATCGGGGATACTATATATGTGTCTGCGCAATTTTGTTGTGAACCTATAACTTCTCTAAAAAATAACTGTCTATTAAAAAAAATCTTAAATAACATGCTGTCAAAAAGCACCTTTTAATAGAGAAAAATCTAAAGAAAGTAAAAATCATCATCCACTATTCAGAACTATTCATAATTGCTAAACATTCTTCCAAATAGTTCCCTCTCTCTCTCTCTCCCCCCCCCTCTCTCACACACACACACACACACACACACACACACCCATGTGAATATGGCATGGATGTATGGTTTTACATACATGGATTCATGATAAACACACCATGTTGAAACCTTTATTTTACTCAACATTATACCATAAGCGTGATTCACTACACGTAACATGAAGATTCTATAAATTCCAAATTTCCACCAATATAAATAACCTTGCAATGAACAATGAATTTTCATTAACATTGCAAATATTTCTTCAAGGTAAATTCCTAGGAGTGGAATTCCTGGAACAAAGTGTATGTACCTCACAGACTAGCTTCAGAGAGTTGATGTCAATTTAGACTCACATCTACAATAAATGAGAGTGAATAGTTCAGTCTTGTCAAGGAAGAGTTTTATCATTATTTTTAAATCTGCAGGATGAAAAATGTGATTATTATTGATTTTTTGCCAATAATAATGAGACTGAGCATCTTATTTTTTATTTATTTATTTTTTTTGTGGTACGCGGGCCTCTCACTGTTGTGGCCTCTCCCGTTGCGGAGCACGGGCTCCGGACGCGCAGGCTCAGCGGCCATGGCTCACGGGCCCAGCCGCTCCGCGGCATGTGGGATCTTCCCGGACCGGGGCACGAACCCGTGTCCCCTGCATCGGCAGGTGGACTCTCAACCACTGCGCCACCAGGGAAGCCCTGAGCACCTTTTTAGATGGACTTTTGTCATTTATTTATTCTTCTCATTGATTTTAAGCAAGCATTCATGTATATTGAGGATACGGATGTATATCCCCATCTTCAGCATTTCTTGCCAGCTCTATCACCATCTGTAGCCCAGACAGCTCTACTTGTCTCTGCCTTTTCTGTTCTACTCTAATCAATGTCTCAAGCACATCTGGATTACTCCTATTAACTCGACATCCTGCTTAATTCTTATGATCCTCCAAACTACTATGTCCTAAGAGTCAATTTGTTTTTATTTATAGCAAAGTCAAATCATGTATATGTTTCATAATTTCAAATTCCTTAATAACTTAATTCAAACTCTACCAAGGTCTGTGAAGTCTTACCATCACATCAGTTCATTTCTAACCACTCTACTTTCGTTCACTCATTGTTTATTGCTGCACAAAAAGTATCCCTAAATATGGGCTCTTAAGATAATAAGCAGTTATTATTTCACCCTATTTCTGAAGGTCAAGGATCCAGGAGGAGCATAGCTAAGCAGCTCTGGCCCAGGGTTTTAAAAAGTTTCAGTCAGTGCTTCCCCGGTGGCGCAGTGCTTGGGAGCCCACCTGCGATGCAGGGGACACGGGTTTGTGCCCCGGTACGGGAAGATCCCACATGCCGCGGAGCGGCTGGGCCCATGAGCCATGGCCGCTGAGCCTGCGCGTCCGGAGCCTGTGCTCTGCAATGGGAGAGGCCACAGCAGTGAGAGGCCCGCGTACCGCAAAAAAAAAAAAAAAAAAAAAAAAAAAAAGGTTTCAGTCAAGCTGTTTGCTAGGGTTGCGATCTCAGAAGATGTGTTTGGGGGTAGAGGACCCACTCAAAGCTCCCTCACGTGTGTGTTGGCAGGAGTCTTTAGTTCCTCTGCACGTGAACGTCTCCACTGGGCTACATACAACATGGTTACCCCCCAGAGCAAAGGATCCAAGAGAAAGAAAGAACAGTTTCCATGACCAGAGAAGGAAGTGACAGTGTCTTTTACAACTTAATTTCACTAGTAACATACCTTAATACTACCATATTCTCTTGGTCATGGAAACCAATCCCTGAACAATAGGGGAACAGATGATAGAAGCATGGATCATCAAGATGCCATTGGTGGCTTGTTAGCACCCCTTGCTAACTATAGTCCAGTCACAGGACCTTCTTTCGATTCCTTACGTAACCCAAGCTCATTCTGTCCTTAGGAACTTTGCATTAGCTGTTCTTTTGCCTGGAACAATTTTCCCCAGGTCATAGCATGGTTGATTTTAATGTATCATTTAGTTCTTAGTTCAGATGCAGCCTTCTTGAAAAATATTTTGACCATTCTAATTTTGATTACCCATTAGCTTTCTAATTACCTCTTCTTCACTAGGACTTATGTTTCAGGAGAGCACTAATGCCTAAAAGAAATGGTTGGCAAAAAGTAAGGATTTCTAGAAAAGCATCTATCTATCTATCTATATATAGATAGATAGATAGATATAGATATATACATATATATAAAAAGAAAAAATAGACAGCAGGAAACCTTTTCATGTAACACCTAAGAAAAATAATTTCCTTGCTTTTATTTTTCTATCTTACATATTTTGCATTTCAGGTGCAGATATACACAATACACTAACTCCCTCATATATATGTGTATACATACCAAATTATAGTTACTGCTTGAAAAGAACTTTCTTAACGGGGAGAATGGATGATAACATTTATTGAAAACTTAAGGTACTATCTCCTTAAAAAAAAAAAAAACTTTCCTAAATCCTTTTGCAGTTTATAGTATCTATATTTTTCACATAAAGAAACTGAGTCTCAGAGAAGTTAATTAACTTTCCCAGAGTCCCAGAAATAACACTGAAAACAATTTTTGACTTAGGTTTGCTGGATGTCAAAGACATTCCTCTTTGTTGTTTTCCTGCACTGTGGCAAGCACAGGGCAACATGCTGAAAATTCCACAAGCATGTTTATTTCCTCAGTTGTTATTCCTCTTTTCAGGGAAATGGTTCTAAAATCTAACTTTTCATTCGTAAACCTAGCTTTTTTCTCATCAATATCCATTAATAATGAAGGAGTGATTAACACAGAAAAATAAAATGACTAACATTGGGCAGTGTTCACCTAATTACAAAAACTTAATTTTCCCAGGAAAGCAAAATGCATGACCATCTTCCACAGCAGCATGGCAACGTAAGACACAGGTACACGTTTCTAGAAGCAATATTCCATTGTCCTGCTCTTAGCATCTAGAGGAGAACATAACCAACAAACTAAGCATGCTACACACAAAAGTGTAAAAGATTATAGAATGTTTTTCTCTTGATAGCAATTTTGAAGCTCATTTAGCTCAAGCTCTTAATTTCATGGAGCGAAGTTGACTATTTCATGTACTATTAATTTTTATATTATATATTTTGAAATACATATTTCTCTGGGATGTATATGTATTTATCTTAATTGCCATTATACTGCCTCATTAATTATTCTGTTTGTGTTTACTGGATTTGTATTTTTTTCTAGTGTTTGTTTGATGACCATTCCCTTCAAATAATCAGCCTTTTGTTAAGTTTCCTGAGTTTATTTGCAGTTCCACACAGATCAAGGGAAGGAAAGTGTCCAAATCTTGGTTTTGTTGTTCATTTTTTTAATTTGTGCAGCAAATGGCTAACCATATATACCGTGTAAGTATTTCTTAGACTATATTTAAAAATAAGGTGAGATTGCAGGGAACGCTTCCTTGGAAGATTTTACCCCCAATAATAGCTGTTTTGTAAAACTTGGACTCTCTACAGCTGCTGAATTTTTGAGTTTCCTAGGAGACTGTAAGCTAGCGTCACTTTCTTAAAAACGATGAAAGCTCTCTTTAGTCTGGGTCTATGCCTTGTTGGTTCACAAGAATGAATCCTTTGATAAAAAGACTAGACAAGAATGCATGCATTAGATGATGGGACTTAAAATTATTTATGACAGAAATTATATAGAGTGGTGAAAATCACAAAGGACATTCGGATAAATATGTAATTATACACAAGATTTAAAAAACGTTTTCCTTAATCAATACCTTTCAGGAAAATAACAGCATAGAGAGAATGGTGTCTTCCTTTCTCTTTCTCTTTCCC
>NW_006774288.1:13325-94497 GCF_000442215.2 Lipotes vexillifer | reverse complement strand
CTTTCCCTCTTTCTCTTTCTCTCTTTCTTTCTTTTTCTCATTTTAAATAAATCCTCAAACCAGAGACAGGTTGATTCATGGAAAGGCTTTTTCAAATTTTTTCACAATACATTAATAACAGTTCCTATTGGACTTCTTATAACTCAGCATCATTAGGTTAGAAAATCATCATATATGAGTATCTCATTTCAGGTATTTTCATTTAAATTTTTCCTTCAAAAATTTATCACAGTGCTTCACATACACTCAGCACTTGACAAATGTTCCTGAATTTCATCAATTTTTATTGTAATTGTCTTGATTCATACCCATAAGTTATTAGCTAAGTGCCAAAGAATCTTATTAAATGCCCGGTGAACATGCTGCTCTATTTAAAGCTTACTGTACTGCACGGTTCATACACTGCAAGCATACTAACTACCACCTGAGAATTACTATATTTTGAGGAATTAAAAAATTAAATTACATTAAATTGTCAAGTTCTCACCATGTTTCAAATTGAAAATTACAGGTAAATAGTGTTCCTCATGAAAAGTTTTCTATTCTATTAAACATTTTTAAATTTTAAAAGTAAAGATAAATGTAAACAATGATTCAAAATCTAAATAAAAACTGTGACAGTCAGGATAGTTTAAGCAAGGTGTAGTTACCTACAACCTCTAAGTGATTTGTTCTTGCTTTATCTTCAGTGAAGGTCAGCAGGGGGCACTCTCATCATGATGGAATGATGGAACCTTCCCCTTAACCCGCAATCAAAGCAGAACAAGAAAAAAAAATAGTGCAATTGTCACTCCTCACACTTCATTGGCCGAAACTTGTCACATGTCAGACCGAACTTCAGAGGCAGGCAAATACAGCCCTAACACATACCCAAAAAGGAGGAGAGCTGGAAATGTTTGGTTAATATCATGGATAATTTTCAAAGCTATGGTATCAGGTAGCATCCTTGTGTAAACTCAAAAATAAATGGGTGATCACGAGACGAAAGATCTTAAATTAATTTTCTTTTGTTCACTTGATTGTGCAAGAATCTAAATCTATTCTTCATTTCCTGTTTCTTTTGTTCTTCTGGTTACATCAAAAGTCAGAAAACACTCCTCTGACTTTTGTGAAATGATTACATTGAAATATATTACGTGTCAATATTAACTAGTGAGTCATAGATAAATTTTACCTGTCCAAAAGTATTGCCATGTTTTACTCTAAGTCAGAATTATAGATTGGAAGTAAAAGAAAAATTTTAAATTGTGAGTATCTATACCAAGAATAATTGTAAAAACAAAAAACAAAAAAAAACCAATTATTTAGTGCTTAGTAGTGGCTTCACTTTACCCTGTTTATAAATCCTCACAACACTATAAATAATATACTGCTATCATCATTTTTCAGATTAGGAAACTGAAGCATGGAGTGCTTAAGTAACTTTCCCAGAGTCAAAAGGCTGGTAAACAGTGAAGATGGCATTCATACATGGGCAGTCTGATGACTCCAGAGTTAGAAAACCAGGAATTATATTGAGTCCATCTAGATTCTTTGAGAACATGCATGTTTCAATAGAAGTGGGGTAGTGTGCATTGTTTATGCTTCCATAAATAAAAAGTGGTATCTAAGCAATCATAATTATAGAATGAAAAACACAATGGAAATAAAACATAGTTTTTATTTTATAATTAGCTATGATTATGTGTTCATTATATTTTTCATACATATTTTCCCATGTTCAGTCAACATATACTCATTATCTATTATCTGTACAGCTTATGGGTATGTTTCCCCTGAATATAATGTTTTAAGGAAAATTAACTCATGTTACTTATCTGCATAATTCTAAGGTTAAAATGAGAGGTGTGTTCAATTATTTTTTAAAAGTAAATACTATACACTCAGATAACTATCATTATTCTCTTTGTTATTTCTCAGAAAAATGATGGGATGGTTCATCACACACATAGTGTGTCCTCACATACCACCATGGTATTTAGATTTCATTGAGGGTTACTGTTCGGAATATTTAGGGCATAGTCAGTAAGTCACTGTCACAGATCAAACTCATTAGAATCTAAGAGACCAGCAAATTGGACCCTAGGGAAGTGTGTCTGATACATTAAGACAGATGAAGTGGTAAAGAGATTCCTGAAAGAAATGTGCTCCCACGAAAATGGATATGTATCCATGTGTCTAGACTTTGCCTAGGTGAGGAGAAAGACAAGGGCAGAGTTACTGGAGAAGTCACAGGCCAGAGAAATTAAAAAAGAAAGGGGAGGGCTTCCCTGGTGGTGCAGTGGTTGAGAGTCCACCTGCCGATGCTAGGGGACGCGGGTTTGTGCCCCGGTCCGGGAAGATCCCACATGCCGTGGAGCTGGGCCCGTGAGCCGCATCGGGAGAGGCCACAGCAGTGAGAGGCCCGCGTACCGCAAAAAAAAAAAAAAAAAAAAAAAAAAAAAGAAAGGGGAAAATAGGGCAGTCTAAGCAGAATGAGAGGCCATGCATATCAAAAGTCCATATGTGGGGTAACTAGACTAAAGTCTGAGAAGTGGAAAAATAATTTCTATTACCAAATTTATTCTCTTCTGTTAGATTCCATTCTGCCTAATAACAGCAAACAATGTAGGTAAACACAGGTTAACCCAGTCACTTCCAGATTCCTGTGTTCATATCAGAAATGTCCCTCCTCCCTGTTTCTACATGGCATCATGGTTTGGGGAGTAAACACTTTCTTCTGGATTTGTCATTCAGTGCTGGCATCCACTGAGACATGCCTTATGTTGGATTTTGGAGGCTCATGGACATCTATTCTTGCTGCTTCTACTGACACATGCACAGCTCCATTGTGGTTTTTCATTCTGCAAACTCCTGATCTCTCTCTATGTTATCTCATTAACTCAATACGGTCTCTGCCATGAATTTAAAAATCCTGTTTTACACTTGAAAGTTAACAGTTTAATATTTTGTTCTTTTTAGCTGGCTGTGAAGACCCTATCCTGAGGCAAAAACCATTGATCAGTTTTGATGTGAGAAAGGGTAAAAGAGTAAAATGAAGGAACAACAACAAAAAAGATGTTAAGAGGAAAAGAAGGAAGGAAGGAAAAAACATTAAAAATATAATAATAAAACATTGCTTCTGCTGGTCAGCAGAAGACATAGGATGCTAGAAATCATGGCAGGTCACAGCCACAGCAAAAGGATCAAATTGGAATACAGGTGGCTAGAGACTAGAGAGATTTTATTTGAAAGAAAGAAAAACGAAGAGAGAATGGAAGGAAGAAAGGAAGAGAAAGAGAGCAAAAAGGAGGAAAGGGAAGGGAGGGAGGGATTGGGGAGGAGGGAAAAAAGAAGGGAAAAAAGGTGGCAAAATAAGCAAGTGTCATGGCTAAGGTACAGTTATGTACAAGTAAAGATGGTATATATAGCAGGGTGGGTGGATGAATTTGGATAGCTATTACAAATTTTAGCTCATGGAAAGAAAGGAAAAGGAGGAATACTGCCAACATTGTTTCTAGCATTTGAAAACAATCTAAAGCTAGCAACCTTCATGCTTTTCTTAGGCCCATCTCATTACCACTACTTTATATCTTTAATGTAGCTTGGCTGAGTCAGGTTACCCTCAAACTGATGATCAATAAAGCCAAAATATATACTTTACCACCACTCAAGGCATCATCCAGGATCTGCCTTCTATGATCTGGGATTCTGATTCCTGATCCTCTGGTTTGACTTTCCTTCTCACTAACTTAGTTTCATTCCCCACCCCACTGTGCCCTGTGGTCCTCAGGATAACTTCTAACACACTGTCTGAAAGACAGCAGCTCAGTATTACATAGCTATTGACACATGAGTGAACAGATGAATCCATGCGTGGTCCCACCTCCTGGGCTTCGGTTCCCATTAGAGTCTTACAGTTCCTTTTACCAAAGTACTTCCAAGAAACCTCATCTAGCTTTTCCTATGGCTAAACATTTCAGGCAGGAAATTATCCCTTCATCAGTTTGTTTTAATTGTTTGCTTAAAATGAGTGCCCTAGATGAGTCCACTTTAGGCCTCTTAGAAACACTGAATTTAAAAAAGTTTCAATATTGATGTGAACATCAGAGGTACTTCTTTTTGTCAATCTTTACATCCTAGTCAAGTATAGTTAATGAACATTCAGAGAATGTAGTACATTTCCTTTACATTTCAATGCATATCACAGAAAATACTTTGGCTTTGGAATTAAATGGAACTAATTCCTCAGTCCAATCCACTGAGTCTCAGTTCTCAGTTTACTTGTCCATAAAATAGGGATAATAATAACTCACCTATAGAGCTAATGTGAGCAATGAATGTATTAACAGATTCAAAGTATTTAGCACAATATCTAACATATGGTAACTCAGTAGAAAATGGAGTGTGCCTCTTTTGTTCTGGAATACATTTGAGTATTTTAAATAAAATATTATATAAGTAAGAAAAATAACACTAGTTCTATAAAGATACAGAAAGAAATGCATCATATTACAAAATAGGTCTATTATGGAGCTAGATATAGGAAAAAAAAGCTAATAAGCCCTAATAATTTAAAAATACAGTGATATTATTGACATTATGACATGGTATATCTTCGAACTTGACTTCTATAATAATCATACCATTGTACATCTTTTAAAACATTGGGTTTAAAAATTGATTTCAATTCTACAAAAGCCAAAGAAACTACAAAAACCAAAAAATCAAAATGAAAATATTTAGCAAAATTTTTATTCATACAAAACTAACAAATTAAAGATAGTTTATAACTATGTGATGCAATATATACTTTCAATTTTATAAATTTAAACTTTAAAGGTTTATATCATAGAAATCAAGCCATTTTTGGTAAAGTCATAATCACTCAGATTTGTATATCTGAAAGATACTATACTAATTGAGTTTAATCTTTTCATTGCACTTTGCCATAGTAAGAAGGAAATCTCAAGTAGTTCACTTAATATTTACTTGATCTTTGTCATTTGAACATATCAGATTAAAAATACAATTCCAATAAAGATAAAATAATGAGTATAAATTTATATAAATTATAATGTAATCATTACCATCTGGATTTTGTGTGGTGTATGTTTATGTGAGGCCAATAACATAGACAAAAAGATTGATGATCGCCTTAGGAAGAAAGAACACAGTTGTGATTCCAATAAAGAGAATGGTATTCCATTGTTATTTATTAAAAATATCTACTGAGTAATGTTTAATATTGTGCATTTAATATTGTGTGTACTTACTTATTGCGTCCAAATATATATATGCAAAATAAAGAAAAATTGTAGATTTCACAACTATCAGAGAAATAAAGGAATGTTTTGATATTATAAATATCATTTTTCATCAAGAATTTCTCATTAGCCTATATTTAAAGTATAATATTTAATTAGATAATAAATACCTTATTAATGAAATATTTATGAAATGAGATAAAAATGATAATAAGAATTCTCCTTTTATAAATAAACCGGGTGTCAGAAATATTTTGTAGGCTTTCAAAAAATTTTAAGACCATATTTTGCTTTTATTCTATCCTCTGCACCTGCACAAAAATAACAGTTTAAAACAGTCAAAATATTTTGCATACACTTTAAAATTACCAAGAAAAGGGGATACCATCCTCTGTGCTCTTAACTGTTTCTATGTTGCAAAGCCAAATAAAAATAACCTATAATAATATTAAAGACTGATTGCATATGTCATAGTGCCATCTGTCTAGAAGATGATAAATATCTTAAATTATTTTCTTTACTTTTAGAATTAGGCATGTTTTAAAATTTGCTTTAATTGTGATAATTTCCCATTACTTACAGACCCCAATGCATAGTTCAGTGGTTAAATATCTTCTTCCTGGAACTGATTACGATACCTCTCTATTTGGATAAATGTTACTACAGAGACTCTCATTTCTTTTGTACACATGATTAAAAACAAACAGAAAGTTGAAAAATTGTAAAATGGCTTTGTAAGACTTGAAATAAACTATTTTTATAAGCATTTCTCACATACTTATTGATTATAATAATTTAGAGTTTAGTGATATAGATTAAATTATTTTAGGAATTCCAGTTATAATAACTAGCAAGTTCAGCTGGAATAAATAATCTATTCTACTATTGAATGAGTATTTTAATTAATTAAATGGATATTTAAAGGGCAGAATGTACTATAAGATGAACAACAGATGATGAATCAATAGTGACAAAGGCTAATATCTGCTGTAGAATTATACTCATGGAAATGTATTTAGGAAGCATGGCAAATGCACACCTGGTAAAGCATAATTTGATTAATTATAGCCAACATGAATTCAGGCAGGAGAGGTCATGCTTAACAAACCTATTACAATATTTTGAAGTTATTACTGCCACAATACAGCTCAAATTCAATTCATAAATTATAGTTAGACTTTAAGAAAGCTGAGATGAAGTGTATCATCTGATATAAAATAGATAAATTAAATAACCATAGAATGGGAAGTAGAATGAGTGAGGATAAGAAGATATCTTTACAAGAGAAAGCAATGACACCAAGATGTATATATATCAAATTGAAAAAAAAAAAAAAAAATCACAGCTGAGACAAAAACTCTACCAAAGCCTCATGTTCTCATTGACTATGATGAAAGATAAATATAGTTAACTATAAATAATATATTGTTATGACTATATTATAATCCCAGATATTGGGAAAAATAAAAGGACATAGAAACACTAGAGTCATGTAATTGGAAGACCTTATTTTGAGGAACAGCTATTTTGAATTATGATTAGTCCAGTTGTAGGAGTATTGCTCATTAAATAAAGCACAGACATGAAAATTGATACATGGTCCATCACTTATGATGAAGAAATATAAAATTTCATTACATATATCTAAAATAATTGTTTTCTCTAGATATCTGAACAATAGAGAAGTACTAACATAAAGCAGAAATGAATGCAATTTATCCTTTTTTTATTCACAGAAGTCTAGTTAATCCAGCTACATTTAGAAATCATTTCCATACAAAAAATATTTTTCAAAAAATATAACTAAAAGTTGAATTTATCAGTCAGTAGACCTATAACCTTATAACCTATAAACCCCTCTGCTTTATAGAATACCTGTAGTTATTTGGCACTGTAATAGGACACACAGAACCACATAATTGTATTAAACATTAATTATTATACATAAAATTCCATGTAATATTTATATATTATAATTTACTTTTATATTAAATATAAATTGTATATTATTTTTGATAATAAATAATAAAATGTTTTAATCATTTCTTTGCTAAGAAAATGGCTCCCATTATTTGGCAACAATGTGAGAAAAAAACTACCGGAGGTAAAGAAAGTAAAAATAATTAAAACACACACACACAATGGATACAATTAGCCATTTATAGAAGTAAGCTAAAAAGATATAGTGTATAAATATCTTCGTGATGAAATATAAACATATTGGTGATGAAAATGGCCTTGATTCAACTCTCTGTCAACAGTCCTGGGTGTGTTCCTAGGAAAACATGCCTTGATTTGGCTGATGTAAAGAAAGTGTAATCTAACCCAATTATACAGCAATATGTCTGGAAAGAGTAAATGATACGGGTAGTAAGAAAACAAAACTGAAAGAGTTCAAGTGATAGAATATGTTTAATACATTATCTATGTCCATTAACACAAAAATAATAACTAAGGTAAAGTGCTTAACTAAATGTCAGGCAAATATCTAAGTGCTAATACTTACTACCTTATTTACATGGAGTTTTATGCTTATTTCTAGAACTGTTACTTTCTTTATTTGACAGATAAGGAAGCTGAGGAACAAAGGTTTTAAGTGCCAAGTGCAATGTCACCCAAGTATAATACATTGTGAAGATGGGATTTAAGCCTAGGCATTTTGGCTCTGGGCAGTGCTGCCTTAAAAACATTATGTGAGTCACAAGACACAATCCTAAGTTTTCTGTAGCCACACTGAAAAAAGTAAAAAGAAACAGGTGAAATATCTTTTAATAATATATTTTATTTAAATGAATATATCCAAATAATATCATTCCAACATATGAGCAATACCCAAATTACTAATGAGATTTTTACATTATATTTCATAGTAGTCTTCAAACTTCAGCATGTGTTTTACTCTTACAACCCATCCAAGTTTGGACTAACCACACTTCAAGTGCTCAATAGCCATATGTGGTTAATGGCTACCATATTGGGATGCACTGCTAGAATATGTGCTTTTAGGTATTAGGCATAGTGCCTTTCAAGAGCCCTAGTCAATGGAAACATGTACTCACTTTCTCTCTGAAGGTAGAGCCCTCTAATTCTAGTTCTTGGTCCAAGCCCACCAAATTATCAACTGCAAGTAGGGCTGAGATTCCTATCTGAGAAAGGGTGTATTATTGTATAAACCCGCTGTGACAACTGTCATTCATTTCATGGTTATATTCATGATTATCAATTCAAATATTGTATTTGGATTATTAAGTGCTTTCTTGCTCTTTTGGTTAGAATGAGTCAACCCAAGAGGTATGGTAAACAATGAGGGTTCCAGTATAACAGGGTTTCTGGACCTACAAAGCTTCAGACTCTTCCTTGCAGACACTGGTCTTGGCTGGCTTGCAACAGCTAATAGGCTTTTTCTGTTTACTCAACTGATAGCTATTATGTGTCCAAGTTAGTGCAATATAAATAGGACCATCTACTGAAAACAGAAACCATTCAAGAGGTTACAAGTGCCATCTCACTGTTAAAAAATGGATAATTTTACATGTCCACACATATAATAAAGTAATCAATATTCAATGCAAATAATAAAAGTCCAAGTAGTCCCTACTTTACACAGTTTGAAGGTGCATGAATTTTGGTTACTAGAGTTTAGTTAAATTAAATCAACCCCCATAACACAGTTCAGGGTACATTGTTACTATGATATATTGACTGTTGCATAAAGTGCATACATACTCAGGTGTTAGTCTGCAGGTACATAAGTTACTTTGTAAATAACAGATGCATATCATGACCACTGACCAGTAATATCACTTCTTTCATAGTCTGTTAGTGATTGGTCACTGTCAATCTATTCAGTTTATGCAGCAAGAGCAACGCCAATGACTGTACTGCCTCTTTGTCTCCCAGTGATAAAATCACATGAAATTTAATAAAAATGGATAACAAAAAGGAAAGTTTAAGGAAGAAGTTAAAAATGATAATGCTGGAAGTGAAATTAAAGTCAAAGTTAAATGGAGTTATAGAAGAAATAACTGACTTGGGGATGTTGACGTTGCCACCCTTTAAGAGGCTCTAGATTCAAAGCTAAAGGAAGTTAGTTAAGGCAAAAATCAGCACAAGTGAAGAAACTGATTGTGACAAAAATAATGAAGATGTTCCAGAGGAAGAGATGCCAATGAAGACTTCACATCAAAAACAAAACCAAACAAAACAAACTCTTGGAGATATTTTACAATATTGAAAGAGCAAAGAATAAAATGCCAAGAGCTGATCCAAACTTTGAAAGAAATATGACAATCTGCCAAGGCATAGAAAAAAATGATTGCTTATGATATTAACCATAAATTATACAACAATAAGGCAAGCACTGCTCAACCAACTCTGGATAAGTATTTTACCAAAAGAGGAAATCACTTTAATTCTCAATATGCCTAAAGTTTTAAACTACAGCGTACTGCATAAATATTAGTTTTACTATTTTTCATGTCTTTATGCATTTATGACAAAGAGATGTTTAATGTTTTGACCAAAAATTTTAAATGACTCAGAACAACCCTAATTTTTCCTCTGACTTGTTTGCATAGTTTCAGCTGGTGCTCTCGCTTTTTTGATCCTGCACTACCCTGAAAAATGAGGACTGCCCATATGCGCTTTAAGAGATTATTAATATTGGATTCAGTGAAAATGTAAAAAAAAAATCCACACTAAGTACTTGCAAACTTAAAAATAAGTGAATTAAAACATTTAAGCTCAACATCTTATCTATTCTGAGATAAGGAAAATTTGAACTTGGCAAGCACCCTTGCTGATAAGAATTTGTGGTATTGTTATCTAATGTCTTAAATAAAATTAACAGTAATAGGTAAGGTGTTTTTGGTAAGACAAAGACAAAGTGCAGTGAGAAATGAAGAATCTCCATGGATATCCCTAATGGATAATTACAGTTTTTTCTGTTTCTCATAAACAGATGTTCTGCTCGTATTGCTTTGATACATATCTGCCTCATTAGTTTGTTGTCTCTTGTCTCTCACTTCCATTTACTTTAAAAAGTACATCTGTTTTAAAGCAGAAACTAACACAACATTGTGAAGCAATTATACTCCAATAAAGATGTTTAAAAAAACCCAAAAAATATAAAATAAAAAGTCCATCTGTGAATTTCTGATGGGAAAGTGTAATATTCAACAGTCAACCCTTAATGAGTTCCACTATTTGTCAGATACTGTGCTAGATTAAAGATAAATAAATCACACCACTCTGAAAGATACTATGGGAAAGCTGATACCTGTGTAAAATCTGAAACAGAGAATAAAAACTAACATTATGATTTTCTTTAACACTCAAGTATTTAATATTTTCTTATTTACTGATATTTTTCTTTTTAACACTTTGCTTTTATTAATATTTTCGCAGGCACACAATATATTCATTCTTTGTAGAAATAGGCATATTTGAATTGTTTCTTGTCAGCCTTTCTTCCTTAAAAACTGACTTTTTTAAAAAGCTTTTTTTAATTCCATGTTTAGTTTTCGGATACAGGCTTCTTACCTACATATTCCACAATTTCTTCCTCTTCTTATCTTTCTTAAATGACAAAGTTAGCTGTGTAGATAGATATGTGACTTTGAAAAATATTTAGAATATTTTATATACTTAACATAATCAATCATGAGTTACACTAGTGTTTCAATTTTGTCAACAGTCTATGTATACGTGTGTTCATTCACTTTTTTCCTGTGACTAATGGGCCACTCATGTGATTTGTACCAAAAACGCATCCCCTCCAAATGAAAAATTAAACTGGAACACACATGCTTTTTAAAGGAATCTATCTATTGATTTATAATTATTAACAATTAAGTTGCACTTTCATTCTAGAACTGATATACATTTTACTTTTTAAAACACAGACATAACCTGAATTGACCTTATAATTCTCAAGACGTGCGAGACACGTACAGTACTACCTGTACTACACGTATAATTCTCAAGACGTGTGAGACACGTACAGTACTGTCAGGAAAATGATCACATTTAACTAATCAACTGTTAATTAATAAATGTATATAGAGAAAGCTAACGAACTAATTCCTTTTTAATACTGAATATCAATGCTCAGAGAAACTTAAAACTCTTTTAGAAGTCAACAATTATGCCTCTATTATGCACCAATATTCTTCATTATTCACTGATTAAGATTAATGTCCCTGTGGCAATTTTGCCAATTAGAAGTGTTTAATTTGAATTTTCTTAAATCTTTAGAGTTAATCCACTCTTTGAGAATTGTCTTTAAACATGTTCGCTTACACCTATGCATAAGCCTTTATTTATTTATTATTTATTAATTAATTAATTTTTTTTGTGTGTGTGTGGTACGCGGGCCTCTCACTGTTGTGGCCTCTCCCGTTGCGGAGCACAGGTTCCGGAAGCGCAGGCACAGCGGCCATGGCTCACGGGCCCAGCCGCTCCGCGGCATGTGGGATCTTCCCGGACCGGGGCACGAAACCATGTGCCCTGCATCAGCAGGCGGACTCTCAACAACTGCACCACTAGGGAAGTCCTATACATAAGCCTTTAAATAATGCTGTACCTAATATATTTGCAGAATGCTACCTTGTAATATACATGATTTTTAAAGTTCCAAACAAATCACTATATTCATTCATTCTGAGAACAGACTTAGAAACCCTGAAATAAGTGAAATTCATAAAACCGCTTTAAATGTTATTTCATTCATACAAATCTCAAATTTTTGAAATACACTTGAAATTTTAAATAGTAGTTTATTTAGAAGAGTAATACTTAATGTCAGAGCATATTCCTTATCTTTCAGGTAACAGAAAATGCCCAAAGTTTAGAATTATCTTTATATTACCCTTCCTGAAGGCTTTTTTAGGGCATACTGTTTCCGTCTTCTTCCAGAGTACATTTTCTTTTTCAACAATCTGGTTAATGATTTCTTTGTTGCTTGTATGCTTTCAAAGCAATTCAATTTCTCTATAAATTACCTTCAAATGTATATTTGTCTATAAGTTTGACAATGAATGTTTGAATTTCATTATCTATTAATAAATTTCAATTTTCAAGTTATGACTTTTTTCAATATTCACCCTATATAGACAGTCACAAATCTAGGAATCGTATATATATAATCTGTGGCAAAACGAGGCACAGGATCTCTTCTCACAGAGTTGATAAACATTGGGGGAAACAGAAACATATCTCTGAAAACAGAGATACAAAGGAAAAGTACAGAATGGAATGAGAGCTTAGAGAGGCATGCGACCCACTTAGAGAAACTTCCTTGAGAGAAAGGTCTCAAGGAAGTTGAGTATATTTATAGTATAATTTCCTTGAGGAAATTATACTGTAAATGAAATGTAGAAGTAAAGAAGGAAGGTAAGAACATTCAAGGCAATGAAAGAGCAATGGTGGAATTACAAAGAACTGAAATAAGTATAGTAATAGGGAGCCTAACATCAGTCACAGAGAAAGACACAGCTGGGGGAAGAGATGATAAAGATGAGGTCATGCAGAAGCAGACCATAATAAGGGAATTATCACTACCATAGTGTTTATACTTCACCCCAAAATTAATAGGTCAGTAAATTAATTTTAAGCATCAAAAAGGTGGTATAATCATACCTCTAATTTTAAAAGGATGCTCTTTCTAGAAGAGGGACTAGAATGGATGTGAACAATCATGACGTGATTACAGCATGATGGCTTAGTTCATGATGGAGGTTGTGAAGACAAACTAGTGGATGATATCCAAGATAATTTTATTTAAGCGGCCAAATCTGCATGATTTGTCAATGGATTATGTTTAGGTAGGGGAATGAATAGGAAATGATTTAAAGATCTCTGTTTGGGCAATGGGCAAATTTCAGTGCTATTCATGGACATAAAATATTAGAAGGTAGGAGGTTTGTGGATGAGAGTATAATGAGCTCCGACTCTGAGGAAGCCATCTGATTAACAATCATGAATGGAGTCAAAAAATAGGGACAAGCAAGCCAAGCACACCTCCCTCAGACTAGTGAAGTGGGGCCCCTAACAAAGTCCTGAAGCCCAGAGGGCCCTATGATTTCTGATGCCTTCTTGGAAATTTTCTAAGTTCTTCATCATTGCCTAAGACTGGACAGAGTCAGGAGTGCTCTTTGGATGAGATCCCCTGAGCTAAGACCCGGACCCATATGAGTCTCATTCCCACATTTCTCTGTGTCATGATGCTCTCTTCCAACCTGTTTAAGGGATCAGTCTTACACCCTGAATATCTCTGAAACTTGTGTCTCTGGGATCTTCTAGAGATGCAGGGGTATGGTAGGTTTCAGGAGGATGGCTTGATGAGCACCTCACTCTCACTGGCCAGTGTGGAAATTCTTTTGTGAAACTGTGTGAGATTCGTTCACCAGAATTGTCCTGGCATGATGATTTTGGATGACTCAAATTATTCATACAGACAAGGGCACTGCAAAATATTTGCCTGGGTCTCCTTTTACCCTCACACCCACACAGTCCTAGGGGTGGCCCTATAGCCAAGATCATTGGGACAGTTTCTGATTCAGAGAAAGGTCCATAAGTGCAACCCAGTCCAAAACCAAAGGGGAAAGAATATTAAGAAGAGAGTTTGACTGTGAGGTTGGAAGGAAAGAGACAGATTTTGAACCAAAACATGAAACAACCACTTCCTGAATCATGGTTAGAAGCTAAGCTAGATCTGTTCAAAAAATAAGCATAGGAGACCTTGATGGATTAAGATCTAGGTAGAGGACAAATCTCAATCACACATGTCTCCTTTTTATTAGGCTCCTGGCTCCTACTAGACCAAGAGAGAGTATTGAAAGGAGCAACTTTCTATGAAAAGTTGTAGGATTCCAGATCTAAGACTCAATATGATGTGCATTAATTGAATGAGCTGTGATATCATTTATTGAAAATAAACTATTGTGGGCCTTTTTGTTTCATTGTCATAATAGTAGATACTGAACTTGATGCTTTCTAACATCCTTTCAGCTGTACATTTCAATATTACGTTTGCTTCCTATTTCCTCAGTACCTTAAACTATGGGTTCAGTAGAGCCCATCCTAATATATAATGTGGCCTCAGTCAGCATTTGTAAGAGGTGTTCTGACCACAGAAGATGCATTAGTCAGAACTCTGGCTGAGAATTAAAGAATAAACCTAGTTTCAGTCTAAGCAAGAATTACTGGCTCATGTAACCTCATCATGGGAAAGGCAGGGTGAAACTGAGAAGTAATGGAGCAGAGACCTGCATTCTATCAGGAATTTTATTATTCTTTTCGTTTGCTTTCCTTGAAAGCTCATCTACAGAGCCTTTCACATTCACATCCTATTAGCCCATGATCCAGAGAGGAACAGGCTCTTCCCTGCCATCTCCACTTTGAAATATCTTTAACAATGACTGGATGAGTTTACAGCACATGTCCATTTCTGAATTGGTGACAGTGTCCACAAGCATCTGTCACCTGGATCCCGAAGTAGGGAAGGTGGAGAGGCAGTTCCCAAAAGAAAGGTATGCTATTCCAGAGGAGGAGAGAGTGAAGAGGCAAAATCATGTCAGGAGGCATTTGGCAGAATCTTAGCCTACTTATCCTTTGTACCTTATTCCTGAACTCAAACAACACTTCATTTAAACCTTCACCAAATTCATTATCTCTATCGATTGATTTTCTTGGACATGACCAATTGTCTCCCCAATCTTCCTCTAATCCTTTTATTTCCTGATACCTCTGGACTTGATAAAGTTATGGAAAGTTATTAAAAAGTTATGAAAGCTACGTGATGTCAATTCATTGATATTCTACTCATTACTACAAAAATTCTGTGGAAGAGTTGTAATTGACATTGTTATTTTTGTTTTAATATTTTGTATGAACATTAAATAAAACCACATATTTACAAAGGGGTATAAATAAAGCATTATTATGTATTATATACTAATTGAGTTATGTATCAGTTCAACAACTTTGAAGCATGTCAACAATATGTAATTATAAGTTACACATACATAGCTTAGGTGAGAATCAAGGAACTCAAGTTCTTATCCCAGATTTTCCCATTTATATCATTCCTATGCCTTCATATTTTCCACTTTAAAATAGAAACATTATGTTAACTAACTGATGTTCATTTAACCTAATACCTCTATTAGTATTCTGAGAAATACTACTCATTTATGTCTTCTACTGGTATCAAACCGGATACAGACTATGAGATGCCATTATTTGTAAAATGAAAATAACCATAATGCTAATTGATATTTCTACTAAAATTGAAAGGTAAAATTAATTAAATTACCAGTGCAGTAAATTCTTCTAGCCTAGTCATATATTTTGTAGTATATAAGGATAAAATCAATATTTAAAATTATGTTTAATATTTAAATTTAAATTCAATTCAAAAGAAGTTATTACTAAAAAAATATCTATGAAATTTCCTGTCATTGAAGTAGATTCAATGATAATTTAGAATTTTTCTCCCTTTAATTTTTTTGGTATAATAAATGGAAATATTTAACAATGCTGCAGGGAGTACATTTTAATTAACTCTTAGTCAAGAGACCCACTACCAAATATCTATTCCATTTTTTATAGAGCATCAACAACCTTCTCAACACAGACAAGTTCCTCACCTATCACTGAGAATTTAGTGAAAGAACTTACCCATCCTATATACACAAACATGTCTAAGATAAATTCATTTTTTAGTTGATTCATTTGTTAATCATCAAATATTTATTGAGCACCTAATTTGTTAGGCTCTCTTTTATGTATTAAAAAGAAGTATCTAAAACCAATTCCCTAATTAATGGAGAGTACACAAATGAATATTAACTTTCTCAATGTTCCTGTGTACATATTCACAACATTTTGTGATATGAAAAAAAAATTTAAAGGGGCTTTTTAACAAAAAATCACTGCTCGAACTTTAAGACTTAATTATAGTAATGAATTACATTCTCTATTTTAAGATATTCTATTGAGAGTAATCTTTTTCAGTGCCAGATAATTGTGAGGCTAAATAGTGCACTTGAGGAAAGAAACATACAGCTTCAAATCTCTTTCTTAGAATGATAACTGAGTAATACTTGAAATCATATTTATTATTCTCAGTAAAATGTTTCAAGAAGCAGTTATATAAGATCATTTGCATTGCCATGTTGATTTAGGAAAGAAAACTAAGGATAACTGGATTTTTTCATCATACTGTGGGAGATTTTCTACTTTATTTTAATTGCATTTTGTTCAAACCAAATAATAAAGTACAGCTCAATTATTTAATTTAGAAAAGAGTTGATAATTAATGATTAGCACTCACAATTTAAAAGAATTTTATCAAAGAAGATGTTATGTGCCCTTGATTAAAGATATTATGTTACAGACACATTTAGAAGTAAGGTAATATAGTTGTAAAATTTCCAGGATGGCAGAGGAGTAAATAACCTCCAGATATATGGTGTACCTGAAAACCTGCAGATATATGGTGTATCTGAAAACCTATAAAATAATAATAGCTATAGCTTATATTATATACACTTATAAAACAAAATCACCCTCAACTGTGTACCATTACCAAACAAACCAAAAACTTACAGATAAGTAAGTAGTGTCACATAATTTTTAAGCAAGTATGTAATCCATTCAACCATACCTACTATTAAGAACCTATTGGGGATACAGCATGAACAAAAGACCAAAAGTCCCTTCTTTCACAGAACTAACATTCAAGTGGTGAATAAACAGGGAATTAACAAATAAAATAACCTACAGAAGTACGATGATGGCAAATGCTCTGGAGGAAAAGCATAAAAGAGGGGAGTGTTGGGGTGAGGATTGGTGGGTACTGATTTCTGGTTTTCATCAGAGAAGCCCTCATGGTAAAAACAACATTTGCGGGGCTTCCCTGGTGGCGTAGTGGTTGAGAGTCCGCCTGCCGATGCAGGGGACGCGGGTTCGTGCCCCGGTCCGGGGGGATCCCACATGCCGCGGGCTGGGCCCGTGAACCATGGCCGCTGAGCCTGCGCGTCCGGAGCCTGTGCTCCGCAACGAGAGAAGCCACAACAGTGAGAGGCCCGTGTACCGCAAAAAATAAAATAAAAAACAACATTTGGGACAGCGCTGGGGTAGGGGAAGGGCAAGCCATGCACATATCTGGGTAGAGAACATTAAGACTTTTTCTAGGTGGTTTAAGTAATAGCAAGTGTGCCAGGGTAACAGGACATAAATTTTAAAGAGAACAACTGGAGTGAGAGCCTTTCTAAAAGCTTGCAAGGCGCTGGCTTTTATTCCTGAGTAACATAGAAGCCTTTGGAGGAACTGAGAGTTTCAACTTTGGTTCTGAAAGGGTCTCTGCAGCTGCTCTACAAATATAATACACTGGGGTGGCGAGAGCAGACCGCATTAAAGGTAAAATGAACTCATGGCACTTATTTAAAACTAAAGCTTGGCATATCTACTGATGGCAATACCTGATTTTTTTTATCATGAGTAGTTTTTTTGAGATAGTTAGACATCACTGTTTCCTGAAAATACAAGATTAAGGCTGCCACATTTACTGGCTGCATATTTTAGAACACTTTGCAAACTGGTAGCCTCCCAGACCTAATGATACTTTCAGTTTATATTCTTGGTCCAGAAATTGTTAAAAAAAAATGATAACAAAAACTGAACTGGATAATTTTTTTTTAATTAAGAACTATCACATTAAAAATCCACATATCTTAAATATAAAAAAATCAGGTGATCGGAGGATAGGAAGACAAAAATTAAAAAGGGAGAGAAAAGCAGTGCTTGTGAACCTTTAATGTGCATATACATCACGTGTGAAATTGTGAATGGCAAATTCTGACTGATTAGGTCTGGAGTATGACCTGAGACTCTGTATTTCGGACAAACTTCCAGTGGCTGCTGAAGCTGCCAGAGCTCAGATCAGATCTGGAGCAGAAAGTTTCTGGGGGTCAGGAACAGTTTACACCCTCTCCTACAATCCTCACATCCCTACCCTTTCACTGTTGTTGCTGACGTTGTTGGTGTTACTGCATTGGCGCTTACTGGCTTTTTTTTCTTTGTTTCAGAAGATAGTCTCCGGGTTAAAATATGTAAATATGTAAATATGTAAAAAATGGCCATTTTTAAACTAGGACTTGCAATTTAATGCACACAGGAGATACAATTACAAATTCAAAAAGAAGAAATATTATCATGTTTTACCATACAAATATAATCAGTGGACTTTCAGAAACACATGGACAGACAGCTTAAATACACTATACAACAAAAAGGAGCAACAGGTCTCAGTGGAGGATGGATGGGATAGGGGCACAGTAACTAAAAGACAAAAAGATAGAGAAGGAAGACGAGAAAGCAGACAACAGTTGTTTTAGATGTCATGGACACCCATGCTCAAATCCCAGTTTCAAACAAATTCTTTCTGGCACAGACATCTAGCTTCAGTTAGAAATTGATGTTCACAGAAATATTCAGCCTTGCTACATTAATATCTGTACTGACAGTGTCTCAGGGACTAACAGAAAAAAAAGTGGTGGTTTTTAATGTGATTCTTTACTGTGGGTTTGATTGTCACTAATAGCCAGCAGATGGGGTAGATACTTTAGGGAGAGAAGAAAGCTAATAGAAGTTTTCTGGCCAAAAGAAGCAGTTATACTCTAAATTGCATTGTACCTTTGAGAATAGCAAAATTCTATTGGGGAAAGTTTTTTAGAAAACAAAATTATTGTAAAAGGTAGGTTTCTTTATTAACAGTAATTGTTCCCAAATACTTCTATTTGGGTAATTTTTTAAATTGTATTTTTAAATAAAGATTATATTTTCTGGCAAAGCATACTTTCTCTAGTTCTAAAATCCTTGTATTGAGTGAAAAGTTTCCAACGGCCAGTTTTTGTTGAAAAGCAAGAAACTCAAAAAAGATTATCATAATATGGCTAGCTACCCAATTATAAACCTATGATCCCTGAAGCCTAGAAACCACTACCTATGAATGTCTCTGGCTGTGAATGGATGTGCTCAGTAAACAGTTTTGTCAAACACTGATTGTTAAAATCATAAGTAAGTCCTGGAGATCGAATGCACAGCATCGTGATTAGAGTCAACAATACTGTATTATAAACTTCAGAGTTTCCAAGAGACTAGACCTTAACTGTTCTCACCACAAAAAAAGAAATTCTGTGACATGCTAGAGGTATTAGCAACAGGACAGTTATAATCATATTGCAATTTATAAATGTATCAAATCAACATGTTGTACACCTTAAACTCACACAGTGTTGTACATCAATTAACTCTCAGATAAAATCTCCCCAGAGCTGACACTGAAGAAAAATTCATCAGAAAATAAACCTCTGGTATATAAGACTACCAAAATTTGTCTGTATGCAACGTAACTGATCATAGGGGTTGTTGTGTTTGATTCAAGAGTTTTCCTCTCATATGAAAGTTTGAGGTAACAACACTGACATTCTGTTTTTAATTTATTCTCAAAATGTGAAGAATTCTGACACAATTTTTTTCTTTTTCTTTACAGAAAGTAAGTCTGTATTCAAAGAATAATCTTTGAAGAGTATTTCATTGAATATCATGCATAATAATAGATTAAACAATTCAATATGAACCATAATTTTGGCATTATTGAATATCTATTATTTTGCTTTGAATTATTTAAAATTGTATTGACAGTTGCTAGGCTTGAAAAGGATATAAAGCTCTTTATAAAATGATCTGGGTAATGCACTTTCTTAATATTTGTATTGATTGCTAATCCAGATCATATTTAACTATTGAAAGCTATTAATTTCATACACAATTTAAAAGCACTTTATTGTTATTTAATATAGTGTCATATTCTTGCTATAATACAATTACAGTGCCACATCAGTTTACAGAATTATACAAAACAAAGGAGATATTTATTTCAAGATAAATTTAGAGAGATTACATAAATTTGAAAGGTGATATTCAGATAGTAAGAATAAATTCATTGACATGACTAATTCCTGATATACTAATCTTAGTTAGATTGAATCCTATGTGATCATACAATTATTAATCACACACAAGATCAGATTTGCCAAAAATGGTGCCACAGCAGACCTTCATCATTTCGACCCTCCAAAACAACAAAAACCAAAGCTAAACGGAAGACTCTCCTCTGAATGCTAAGGCCAGAATCCAAATGGGATGCATTCTTAGTACTTATGCAATAATCTCACCATTTCCTGTCTCACTAGATTCCCAGTCCTTTCTGCACTATGCAGAATCTGTAACTCCTGATGGTCCCCACAGGATACAGATGGTATACTCAAATTAAGATAACACCTTATTTACAAAGAGACTAATTACAAAGTTGTGGGTGAGGTATAGGGGGACCATAAAGGAGAGTTCAGGGACCAGCGCAAGCAACAGAGGAACTGTTTTCATCAGCTGGAACGAGGGACCAATGGAAGGAGAGGTTACAGGGTGCAGTTAGGGAAACAGTGGCATTAGGGCAGGACATAGTCTCAAGGAGGAAGTCAGGGCAATGAATAATCAGACCTCCCTCTCTTCAGTCTCTTGACAGTTTCTCGCTGGCCCATCCCAACTGACTAAAATACATGTCAGTTTTTGGGACAAGGGCAGAGTACAGAGGAGGGTAAAGGGGATCTGAAAGGGCAAATGAAAGCTATCCAGCATACCTCAATGGAATATGGAAAGTATGCTTTGATTCTTTTCAAACCTGCAATTTCCCTTCTAATGTGAGCAATCATCATCAAAGTATTTACGGAGAAAGACAGCAACAATGAATAAACTAAATCTTAGAGACACCTAAATTCTCATGTAATTCCTGTCATCTTTCAGGGAAGATAGTTATAATGTCAGGTATGTCCACAAAATGATAAATGTCATTATTAAAAGGATGGATTGACTTTAGTATTTGAAAACAATTTAATTTGAAAAAAAACATAAGACGTAACACTGAATTCAATTGTAAATATTAAATATAGGAAGAAAATGATATACACTCATGTACACATTTGAACTGGGAAATTGTTGAAGAATAAACTGTAAAGTTTTAAAACTTTAAAACTGCTGTGTTCACATATTCTAGTTAAATTTATTGTCCATTTTATTTAAGACTCAATTTAAGCACCGCCACAATCACTGCTACACATCTTATTATTGAAAAGGTCTAATTTTGTGGTTCCTGAGGTGATGACATTTTGCTATACTGAAGCACCCTCATTGCTCTTTGATGGTCCCGATGCTTAAAGCATCTCAAAATCAACATTATGTACCCATGCCGTGTATTACACACAAATGAAATTGGTGCAGGAAGATGAGATAAACCTGCTCTGACCTTATAAGCTATAGCATATATTTTCAACAGCTGTCTACTCTGTGCATGCAATTCTGCCAACTACACATTTCCTTACAAGTAAAGTGGGTAATTGTATTTATCTCCTGGTTTATAAATAGACCTTCATATCTGCAAAATGAGTTTTTGAATCCAAAGAGAAAACATACTTTGGCAATTTTTTCTTTCTTTTGTTTTTCCTGTGTATCACCAAAGTCCTCTTCTATTCTGTTTTGAGATTCTCTTTCATATGCCATGGTCATGGAAAAGCATTCTCTGATATTTCAATATCAGTAATACTAGGTGTCATTTCAATGTCCATACCTTTGCTCGCTTTTTATCTCATTTACAGTAAATGTGTTGACTGATTTCAAACAACATTCAATCTCATCTAAAGAATGTGTCCTCACATTTTTATCTTTGGGTAATATAAGAAAGGCTTCAAAGTACTCCTATAAAAAGGCCATCCTGTAAATGAATATTAAAACCCACTTAATATTTTCCTTTAAATAAATCTAGGTACATTAAATTAAATCTGAAGGATTCATTTTATATAGTTTTCATAAACTGTATGATGAATTAATTTCCTTCTATGAATTTCTAAAATAAACTGTATATACTGAATAACAGATCTGCTAGCAAATTTAAAGCAATGAACTGATACTAACCTACAAGAAAATGGTAATAAAAACTAGAAACTAACCTTTATTCATTGTACTAGGGTTCCTCAGAACTGCCTTCAGGTGCCTACAATCCTATCTTCAGAAAAGTATCTTCATCCATACCCTAGCAGAAAATGCAAACCTGTTTTCTGCATCACAGAACACCAACTCTCCCACCATGACAGCTAAACTAGTAGTGAAAATTTGATGAGAAAATAGCCCATCTAGTGATTGGCCAGCAGCCTGAGGCTTATAAGCCCAGCTGCAAGTGGGGGAAATCAAGCAAAATGGACATGAGATAGAGTCTGGGCTGGAACTGGCACACGAGAGGTCAATGTAAGCTGAGGAATCCAGCCAGTGGAGAGAGAATCAGAGCAGATGTGCAAAGGGAGAAATTCCATGACCGAGAGGGTGGAGAGGAGAGAGTGCCCAGTCCTGAAAGTGTCCAGATAGTAAGCTCTCCTACCCAGGTTGCTGACCACATGCCTTCTTTCAAGAAACACCTTTTTGCATGAAGTTAAATTAAGAGACTCTCCATTCCTTGTAAATAAAAGACTTCCAGCTAGAACAGGCATAATGATTTATAACAAAAAATAAAATAATAATAATAATAATGGATGTATTTTATAGGCTTTAACAAAATAAATATATTTTTAATAAAGAAATTCAATTTTAGGCTTTCAGAACCTATTATAATGGAAGAACTTTAACCATTGATAGAAGACAGTAACTGAGGAGTGGAAGTGAAAATATGAAGGGTGCATAGATTTATCTAGTACCTGTAAAAATCATACCAGCACAATGACCAACTATTGTAACTCAATATAAAAATATTTTATTTACGTGAGTGATGATTATCAAACATGAAAAGGTATTATTTTCACTATAAGCCCAGAACGTAGAGCTCTTTAATTTTAAATACAAAAAGTAATTTATTTATTCATTTAGATAAATATTATTGAGTGCCAACTATATGTGGGTGGGCACCACCCAATCCTTTGAGAGGCTGATAGAAGAGGACAAAGAAAGGTTGGATTCACTCTCTGCCCTACTGTTTGAGCTGGGACATCAATCTCCTTCTGCCTTCAGGGTTCCTGGTCTTAGGCCTTCAACTTGGACTAGAATCTACACCATCTGCTTCCCAGCTCTCAGGGTTTCAAACAATACAACTGGGTCTCCTGTGTCTCCAGTTGGCAGTACCCAGATCATGGAACTTAGCCTCATAACTATATGAGCCAATACCTTACAATAAATCTCTTCCTAGATATATCTATCTGTATCTTTCTATCTATCTATTTATCTATCTATCTATTTATCTATCTATCCATCCATACATCTTCTATTGGTTTTGTTTCTCTGGAAAACCCTCACTAATATAACGTGTGAATCTACAATTATTTCAACTAAAATTTCAACTAAGTAAAAGGAAGATGGATTTTAGTGTTCACTGGGATCTAGATTACAAGCTCAGCTTAAATGTCTGTGAAGAAATACTTTATCCGAACCTCAGTTTTCTCTTCTATTAAATGGAGATAATAATTACCACAAAGGTACTATTTCATTCATTCATTCATTCATTCATTTATCCATTCAAATATCAGGCATGCATTGAGTTCCAACTGCTATACTAGTAAGTTGGGAATACAAATGCTACTACTGTTAGTACTGCCACTCTCACTACTACTAGTTATAATGGAGATTCTTGACCTCAGTGATTGAACAAGCCATAAGAGTGACAAATTAGCAGATATTTTATTTTGATCAATGGCTTGGTAGAAGGAAAACACTTCTAAAGCAGCAAACGGTAGCCCTCCAACTCGGATTTTCAAAAGAGGCTAGGGAGATTTCTATATTATGTTTAGATATTTGTCTTCAATCCTGAAACTAGATAGAAGTCCAGAAAAAGTGGAAGGGGTTTTCAGGAAGTGGCAGCAGAGGTGCAAAAGCTCAAAGACCTTTGAAGAAACATGGTAAATTTGTGAAAATCTAAGGCATCTAGTACAACTGAAACATAGAGTAGAGAACTGAAACACTGCAGTTCTATTACAATGACACATGTGACATAAAGATGACCATAACAAATCAGTCCAGTAAAACCTTCAGTTGACACCAAGGGCTCAGATAAGATTCAGAAGTACTCTCTTCAGTGCATGGTAAAAATAAAGCACTTTAGCTATTATTAGTTGTAGTATCATTAGGTGTAATAGCAGTGGTAATAACAGCAAGAGTGGTAATAATATTTAATATCACTTTGAACAAAGCCTTTAATAAAACCTAATTTTTAGTGAGCTAGCTACTTTTCAAACTAAATTTAATTACCATCAAGTTACCAAGATGAAATATTCTGTGAAACAAGACACTTAAGTGCCCATGTCAATGGTCCAGTGATGACCCACATTTTATTTTTGAAAGTCAGAAATTGTGATCTATTTTTCAATGCAAAGTAGGCTGAATCCATATAGCACTATACTTCTTATTACCATCAACAAGTCTTTTTTTGATCTCCAACAGGTGTAAAACATGGGGAATTCTTAAAAAATAATACACTTTACAAATGAAGAGGAAATAGGCAGTCTACCTGAAAAAGAATTCAGAGTGCTGATAGTAAAGATGATCCAAAGTCTTGGAAATAGAATAGAAAAAATGCAAGAAACATTTAACAAGGACCTAGAAGAACTAAAGAGGAAACAAGCAATGATGAACAACATAATAAATGAAATTAAAAATACTCTAGAAGGGATCAATAACAGAATAGCAGAGGCAGAAGAACGGATAAGTGACGTGGAAGATAAAATAGTGGAAATAATTACTGCAGAGCAGAATAAAGAAAAAAGAATGAAAAGAACTGAGGACGGTCTCAGAGACCTCTGGGACAATATTAAATGCACCAATATTCGAATTATAGGGGTTCCAGAAGAAGAGAAAAAGAAAGGGACTGAGAAAATATTTGAAGAGATTATAGTTGAAAACTTCCCTAATGTGGAAAAGGAAATAGTTAATCAACTCCAGGAAGCACATAGAGTCCCATACAGGATAAACCCAAGGAGAAACACACCAAGACACATATTAATCAAAATGTCAAAAATTAAATACAAAGAAAACATATTAAAAGCAGCAAGGGAAAAATAATAAATAACACAAAAGGGAATCCCCATAAGGTTAACAGCTGATCTTTCAGCAGAAATTCTGCAAGCCAGAAGGGACTGACAGAACATATTTAAAGTGATGAAGAAGAAAAAGCTACAACCAAGATTACTCTACCCAGCAAGGATCTCATTCAGATTTGATGTAGAAATTAAAACCTTTACAAACAAGCAAAAGCTGAGAGAGTTCAGCACCAATAAACCAGCTTTACAACAAATGCTAAAGGATCTTCTCTAGGCAAGAAACACAAGAGAAGGAAAAGACCTACAATAACAAACCCAAAACAATTAAGAAAATGGGAATAGGAACATACATATCGATAATTACCTTAAATGTAAATGGATTAAATGCTCCCACCAAAAGACACAGACTGGCTGAATGGATACAAAAACAAGACCCATATATATGCTGTCTACAAGAGAACCACTTCAGACCTAGTGACACACACAGACTGAAAGTGAGGGGATGGAAAAAGATATTCCATGCAAATGGAAACCAAAAGAAAGCTGGAGTAGCAATTCTCATATCAGACAAAATCAACTTTAATATAAAGACTATTAGAAGACACAAAGAAGGACACTACATAATGATCAAGGGATCAATCCAAGAAGAAGATATAACAACTAGAAATATTTATGCACCCAACATAGGAGCACCTCAATACATAAGGCAAAAACTAGCAGCCATAAAAGGGGAAATCGACAGTAACACATTCATAGTAGGGGACTTCAACACCCCACTTTCACCAATGGACAGATCATCCAAAATGAAAATAAATAAGGAAACACAAGCTTTAAATGATACATTAAACAAGATGGACTTAATTGATATTTATAGGACACTCCATCCAAAAACAACAGAATACACATTTTTCTCAAGTGCTCATGGAACATTCTGCAGGATAGATCATATCTTGGGTCACATATCAAGCCTTGGTAAATTTAAGAAAACTGAAATTGTATCAAGTATCTTTTCCGACCACAACGCCATGAGACTGGATATCAATTACAGGAAAAGATCTGTAAAAATTATAAACACATGATGGCTAAACAATACACTACTTAATAACAAAGTGATCACTGAAGAAATCAAAGAGGAAATCAAAAAATACCTAGAAACAAATGACAATGGAGACACAATGACCCAAAACCTATGGGATGCAGCAAAAGCAGTTCTAACAGGGAAGTTTATAGCAATACAATCCTACCTTAAGAAACAGGAAACATCTCGAATAAACAACCTAAACTTGCACCTAAAGCAATTAGAGAAAGAAGAACAAAAAAACCCCAAAGTTAGCAGAAGGAAAGAAATCATAAAAATCAGATCACAAATAAATGAAAAAGAAATGAAGGAAACAATAGCAAAGATCAATAAAACTAAAAGCTGGTTCTTTGAGAAGATAAACAAAATAGATAAACCATTAGCCAGACTCATCAAGAAAAAAAGGGAGAAGACTCAAATCAATAGAATTAGAAATGAAAAAGGAGAAGTAACAACTGACACTGCAGAAATACAAAAGATCATGAGAGATTACAACAAGCAACTCTATGCCAATAAAATGGACAACCTGGAAGAAACGGACAAATACTTAGAAATGCACAACCTGCCAAGACTGAATCAGGAAGAAACAGAAAATATGAAGACCAATCACAAGCACTGAAATTGAAACTGTGATTAAAAATCTTCCAACAAACAAAAGCCCAGTACCAGATTGCTTCACAGGCAAATTCTATCAAATATTTAGAGAAAAGCAAACACCTACCCTTCTCAAACTCTTCCAGAATATAGCAGAGGGAGGAATAATCCCAAACTCATTCTATGAGGCCAACATCACCCTGATACCAAAACCAGACAAGGATATTACAAAGAAAGAAAACTACAGATCAATATCACTGATGAACATAGATGCAAAAATCCTCAACAAAATACTAGCAAACAGAATCCAACAACACATTAAGAGGGTCATACACCACGATCAAGTGGGATTTATTCCAGGAATGCAAGGATTCTTCAATATACGCAAATCAATCAATGTGAAACACCATATTAACAAATTGAAGAACAAAAAACATATGTCATCTCAATAGATGCAGAGAAAGCTTTTGACAAAATTCAACACCCATTTATGAAAAAAAACCCTCCAGAAAGCAGGCATAGAGGGAACATTCCTCAACATAATAAAGGCCATATATGACAAACCCACAGCCAACATCATCCTCAATGGTGAAAAACTGAAACCATTTCCACTAAGATCAGGAACAAGACAAGTTTGCCCACTCTAACCACTCTTATTCAACATAGTTTTGGAAGTTTTAGCCACAGCAATCAGAGAAGAAAAGGAAATAAAAGGAATCCAAATAGGAAAAGAAGTAGAGCTGTCATTGTTTGCAGATGACATGATACTATACCTAGAGAATCCTCAAGACGCTACCAGAAAACTACTAGAGCTAATCAATGAATTTAGTAAAGTAGCAGGATACAAAATTAATGCACAGAATTCTCTGGCTTTCCTATTCTCTAATGATGAAAAATCTGAAAGTGAAATCAAGAAAACACTCCCATTTACCATTGCAATGAAAAGAATAAAATATCTAGGAATAAACCTACCTAAGTAAACAAAAGACCTGTATGCAGAAAATTATAAGACACTGATGAAAGAAATTAAAGATGATACAAATAGATGGAGAGATATACCATGTTCCTGGATTGGAAGAATCAACATTGTGAAAATGACTATACTGCCCAAAGCAATCTACAGATTCAATGCAATCCCTATCAAACTACCACTGGCATTTCTCACAGAACTAGAACAAAAAATTTCACAATTTGTATGGAAACACAAAAGACCCCAAATAGCCAAAGCAATCTTGAGAACGAAAAACGGAGCTGGAGGAATCAGGCTCCCTGACTTCAGACTATACTACAAAGCTACAGTAATCAAGATAGTATGGTACTGGCACAAAAACAGAAATATAGATCAATGGAACAGGATAGAAATCCCAGAGATAAACCCACACACATATGGTCACCTTATCTTTGATAAAGGAGGTAGGAATGTACAGTGGAGAAAGGACAGCCTCTTAAATACGTGGTGCTGGGAAAACTGGACAGGTACATGTAAAAGTATGAGATTAGGGTTTCCCTGGTGGCACAGTGGTTGAGAGTCCACCTGCCGATGCAGGGAACATGGGTTCGTGCCCCGGTCTGGGAATATCCCACATGCCGCAGAGCGGCTAGGCCCGTGAGCCATGGCCACTGAGCCTGTGCGTCCAGAGCCTGTTAGGTACATGTAAAAGTATGAGATTAGATCACTCCCTAACACCATACACAAAAATAAGCTCAAAATGGATTAAAGACCTAAATGTAAGGCCAGAAACTATCAAACTCTTAGAGGAAAACATAGGCAGAACACTCTATGACATAAATCACAGCAAGATCCTTCTTGACCCATCTCCTAGAGTAATGGAGATAAAAACAAAAATAAACAAATGGGACCTAATGAAACTTCAAAGCTTTTGCACAGCAAAGGAAACCATAAACAAGACCAAAAGACAGCCCTCAGAATGGGAGAAAATATTTGCAAATGAATCAACTGACAAAGGATTAATCTCTAAAATTTACAGGCAGCTCATGCAGCTCAATAACAAAAAAATAAACAACCCAATCCAAAAATGGGCAGAAGACCTAAATAGACATTTCTCCAAAGAAGATATACAGACTGCCAACAAACACATGAAAGAATGCTCAACATCATTAATCATTAGAGAAATGCAAATCAAAACTACAATGAGATATCATCTCACACCAGTCAGAATGGCCATCATCAAAAAATCTAGAAACAATAAATGCTGGAGAGGGTGTGGAGAAAAGGGAACACTCTTGCACTGCTGGTGGGAATGTGAATTGGTTCAGCCACTATGGAGAACAGTATGGAGGTTCCTTAAAAAACTACAAATAGAACTACCATATGACCCAGCAATCCCACTACTGGGCATATATCCTGAGAAAACCAAAATTGAAAAAGAGTCATGTACCAAAATGTTCATTGCAGCTCTATTTACAATAGCCCGGAGATGGAAACAACCTAAGTGTCCATCATCGGATGAATGGATAAAGAAGATATGGCACATATATACAATGGAATATTACTCAGCCATAAAAAGAAACGAAATTGAGCTATTTGTAATGAGGTGGATGGACCTAGAGTCTGTCATACAGAGTGAAGTAAGTCAGAAAGAGAAAGACAAATATCATATGCTAACACATATATATGGAATTTAAGAAAAAAAAAATGTCATGAAGAACCTAGGGTTAAGACAGGAATAAAGACCCAGACCTACTAGAGAATGGACCTGAGGATATGGGGAGGGGGAAGGGTAAGCTGGGACAAAGTGAGAGAGTGGCATGGACATATATACATGGGAGGGAGGGAGATGTAAGAGGGAAGAGATATGGGGACATATGTATATGTATAACTGATTCACTTTGTTATAAAGCAGAAACTAACACATCATTGTAAAGCAATTATACTCCAATAAAGCTGTAAAAAAAATAATAATAATACATTTTGCATCCCAGGAGCTCACAGATAGTGATAAGTATAGAAAGTTACTTAAATGACTCCAAAATAATTCAAAAAGTAATAATTGTGAAGGATATGAATCAATATTTTATAGTGATATTATCAATTCTGGCTTAGGAAGTGTGAGGTGAAATTTTAGTGCCATCTTTAGAGACAAGCATTATTTTTCCAGGCAGGGGCAGCAAGGGCAGGGTATGCTACGCACAAGGAAGAGAAAGTGGATGAAGTTAGAAACTGGATGTTTTATTTGCAGAACAGTGAATAGCACTGTATGTCTGAAAAATGTGACACAGTGTGCCCAGATGGTGAAGGAACATCTGTGGAAAGCCAAGGAGCATAGTCTTAATGTCAAAAGAGATGGGGAGCCATCAATATTTTTAAGCACATGAGTCTTTAAGAAAATATTCCACTGAGAGTGTAGGAGATAGACTACATCAATAGGGGATAGAAATAAAGGTTATGTAAAGGTAACTGTAATAACAGTTACCTGTTAATAAAGGATGATGATGTCCTGGATGAGAAAAGAGTGCAATGAATAGAGAACTCATAGGGCAAAAGATCAAAGCAAACCAAAGCAAAATTGATAAGATAGTCATTTTCTCACCAATCATTTCAGTATTTTGTTTATTCTCTTAAAAATGCTCATCATAAGCAGTCCTGAGAGCATCAGTTTTTTATACAGTATTTTTATTTTTTTTAATTTATTTATTTTTGCTGTACGCGGGCCTCTCACTGCTGTGGCCTCTCCCGTTGCGGAGCACAGGCTCCGGACATGCAGGCTCAGCAGCCATGGCTCACGGGCTCAGCAGCTCCGCGGCATGTGGGATCCTCCCGGACCGGGGCACGAACCTGCGTCCCCTGCATGGCAGGCGGACTCTCAACCACTGCACCACCAGGGAAGTCCCCATCAGTTTTTTTATAGTCTATTTCCCCTCTTAATATAAATTTCTTGAGGTCAAAGATGTATTTCTATCTGTAAAACATCCATAAGTACTGTCACAATTTGTCACTCATGTTAGTGGCTTGCTAAAAGTCTAATGAATAAATGAAATTTTCTGTTAACAAAGAGGAAAATGAAAATTACCTCTAAAATGAAACAAGAAGTCAGAGTAATGAGTTATTTGCAGTTTGATCCAAAAGAAATACCATTTTTACGTCTTGATATAACAGCTTTGTTTCACTCTACAATCAAAGAAAAATCATTAATGATCAGTGAGTTGTTTGTTAATTTCAGACTCTTCCTCTCCCTTGTCCATATTTAGAAAAAAAAAGGGTGACAAAATACTTAATATAATGAACTTCATTTAACCATTGTAGCTATTACATGATAAAAATACCTATATAACCAAGCCTCAAATTCACACACAAGCACTCAAATATATATTTTTCTGTAATGAGAAAGTTGGGTCTAACCTAGAGGTAATAATTCTAAGTGCTTCTATTTTGTTATCTGTTAACATGGAACAAAAGCAAATCCACTATCCTTAAATATGAGATAACATATTTTACTTAAAATTAAGCCATATTTATAGTGTGCTATGAGTTTGAATTGTACCAACTTCAATTTTACTAAATTATGAGATAATTCTGCTACCATTCCTGTTAACTTAAAACCAAAATTTGATTATGGGATTCTGCAAATGAAGTTATCTTCAAAATTCACTGTCATGATTCATCAATACCTTCTTTTAAAGGGTTAGGTACAACTTGGCCTGTGAAAGTCATATGTCAATTTTCTCCCTAAATCACATAAATGAGTATAATGGTGTGTCAGTAAATGAACAAAACTGTGCCATAAAATATTTACCTATAGTCTGTTTATTTAAAACTACTTAAAATACACCTGAAACTCTTTTGCAATGGTATCAGTAAAAATTCATCTCAAATTCATCTTAACATTTCGAGTTACTCCTTCTTTTATGTGTTCAGACTATTTTATTTCCTCTTATAGGAGAAATAGAATTTTTATTCTGTACTTCTCTTTAGTTTTTACTTATAAAATTTGCATTTTAAATATGAAGGTAAAGGTGCTGGGTAACTTTTTAGGGTATTGATTACATGTAGGCATGATCATTTACACCTTGAGCCTCATTAACATGAAATTGAGAAAGGAGCTCGGGAAACAGGAATTTATTGTTTTTATTGGTGTACAATGACCTATGGATGATTCTTTCTCAATTCCTTCATTTATCTTTCGAAGGTAGTTGAGGATCTATCCCATGAAAGAGAAAAACAATTCAAACCTAAAATCTACAACAGAAAGAAGAATATTTTCTTTTTTTTTTAGGTTTAAGTCACCTATTGTGGAGATATTGGGATGAAGTAAAACATTAAGTCAACTCTGATGTTACATGTAATCTACCTTAAATGATTATCACTTGGGTTGCAAATGATGGGGTCACTAATCAATGACTAGCACTTCATCTAAAATATCTTGTCATAAGTTGTCTTCAGAAATAAGTGTTATCCCCCTTTTTCCTAAATAAAAATCTGAAACTAAGAGAATTTGAGTAACTTGCTCCAAATCACAGATCTTATACAATGTGGAAAATGATTCAACATCTTATTTTTCTGATCTCTACTCAACACACTGCCTCCTTTTCTCTGATACATGATCTCTGATAATGGAAAGAAATCAGCTTCAGCAATTTGACCAAGGCTGCAGTCACCTCACACTCTATGTCAATGTACTCACTCTGCAAAAAAAGAGTCCTCCTTCAATTCTCTGACCGGCCCTGGCCAGATGAAGGAGGAAAGCTCAGAAAGGGTTTGTGCCTTACGGGACTCTCCTCATTTTGCTCCAAGAAAAAGGGCTAGTTTGAGCAGAATTATGTTGTTTTTCACTGGGCAAGAAAAAAATAACCAAACAGAAACCTATACAGTTTTTCATACACATATACTTTGCTGTGAGGACTCTACAAACTGTATTTGTGAATCATATGTAATATTGAACGTCAGGGAGTTTCTTTATTTTGGAACCAATAACCTTCCTTCAGAAAGGAAGGAAATGAAATCAAAGTAGACTGACCCAGTTTTAAAACAAATGATAGGGATGAAACAAAGGAAGGAAGAGAGAATGACAAGTCTCAAACTTAACTGACAGAGCTATAAAGATCTTTAAAAGCAAAAACTAGACAAAGCAAAATGTGCACAAAGGAAAACAGTAAAAAAACCTTAAACTACTCTAATTTTCTAACAATTTTTTGCAAGTATAAGCCTGAAATAATTACTTAGCAAAGCATTCAAAGAGATCAGAACAGAAACCAAAGACATCCTTTTTGTTTAAGTTTATTTTTTTTTAGTAAATTATAAGGGTCCACATTTCATTATATGCTGCATTAAATGCATAGTCAGCTTTTAAAAACTTCCATAAAAGCACTAGAGATGAATGAGCACTAGAGAAGAATGTTTTCAGTTCCTTTCCCCTCGTAATACAAATTATACTTTTATCAAACTTCTTTTGAAAATGCTGATCTTCATGATCATATTCTTAAACTACACCATCATAAACAATAAAGTTTTTCATTTTTTTCAAACAAAAGTTTCTCAGTTTCTCTTTACAGAGGGTTTTCACTTTTTTAAAACTAAGTTTCTCTCATTTTATATTTCTGTATTGAGTCATGTTCAAATGGGCCTTAAAGGTTTACTACTTCAATAAAAGACATGAGCAATTACACCAGGTATTGTGACTTTGGGACAAAGTAGAGGCTTACTTGAACAGAATGCTGAAGATTCAAGGAACTGCCATGAATATCTACTAAAACCTCTCTACCCCGCAGCAAAGCCAGGCTTATCTGTAAGCCCCTGATTTCATCTAGGCATCAAGAAACACAGGTAGATACAAAAGTACCACACTCTGAACTGATTATGAATTAACAGTAGCTGTCATTGAATAAGTTCTTGCTTTTATCACTTTCTTGTCATCACAGGTAATACCTAATGGGTGTGTGTCCGAGGCTATAAACCTATCCATGTAATCCTGTAGAGTATCCACTTATGTTAACTGGATACTACATATCAGCTACTTTGTCCACCAATACATACTGGTTTTATCCAACTCAACAAACATTTCTGAAATTGACCTCTTAGTTTTGTATGAGTCCATCTCAGCATATGATGAATCTGTATCCAGTGCAGGCACCAAGGCCTGGCTCAGGTAAGAGAATGTGGCTCTGTTAGCAATTGTTAAAAAGCTAACTGAGTCTCACACATGTAATAGCCACACATAAAACAATTATGACCATCAACACAGGCATGACTCTTTAGTAGTTTCCGTGAATCACTTCTGTCATAGAAATCTCTTTAATCTGATTTTATTAAAATCAAAATGGACAGGGAGAACAGAGTGAGGCAGCAAAAAATAACAAGCGTTAGCTGAACTACATCTAGTCTTAGACGTGGTTCAGGTTTCCCAGAAGCAAACTCATGCTTTAGACCTTCTCTGCCTACCAGATCTTGTCCCACTGATGAATTCCAGCTCCTGACCCACTGGAACAGTCCACTCAACTGACCTGGGTTCTAAGATTAAATGTTAATCTTAAGGCAGATTAAATCAGCATTCTACCTGATACTGAATATTAAAGCACACCTTCAGAGTATCTCTGAATTTATCAATTATATAAATCCATTTAACTAAGTTTATTTATTTCAAGTACATCAGAATATCTTAACTTATATATTGCATCTTTTTGTAATATCATCACATTGATGATAACTAATTACATTTCTTTACATATCATATTTTGGACAGGAATATGCCAAACTTTGACATTTTTCTAAGCAGATAAGGTATTAAATGGGGTTTTAATAGGGACAATCTTGGCACACAATTATGGAACTATAATTATATCAAACCAAGGCTAAGGAAACAAATTTGTAGTAAAAATAATACATTAGAAACTACAAAGAACACTGTATTATAGAAAGGGCTAGGGCTAGAGAATCAGGATATCTTAGTTCTATTCCTTGCTCTGACAAAAGTATTTGACCTTCAGCAAGTCACTTAAATCCTCAGTCTCAAGTCCCTCTTCTACAAAATAAGAGAGATGAACATGCTTGACATACACTGTGATCAAAGAGACCAGAAATATAGGCACATATTTGACTCACTGATCATATTAAGTGACCTATAAATGCCTGCACTTGACAAGCTAGGGGAAGGTTATCTGTAGTGGTTCCAACAAATTGTTGCACTACTCCATTATGCCAGAGCAGTGAGGGAATTGTTGAATTATAATTTCCAGAACTCAGCTGGACAAGGTGGTTGTATAGAGTGAGTTTCAAGCTCCCAAATATGAACTCCTTAATTACTTCACCTTGGGTACACTAAAGGTGCAGTAAAAATCAGAGACACAACTTTTCTGTGGTGCATGAGATAACATGGGCAGGGTCTTATGGAAATGCTGGGTCATTGCATGACATTTACCACAATTTTGCATGATATGTTGCATTATAATTGAGGGACAATACACTGAACATAACATGTTGTAATGCAATGTCAATAAACTTTAAGATTTTATAGTCACCCTATGACTTTATAAATGACCATCTCCAAGTAATATGCAAAATAATAAAAAAAAACTTGATTAAATATTGCCATCTCTATCTTATAGTATTTTCAATTCTCTTTTAGTTATGGATTTATAATAGTACATTATCAACTATAAAGTGTAATGACTTGAAAATGTTCACAGACTGTTTACAGTGCTAGAAATGAAAACCTTATAGGATTTAAAAGGGAAAGCTTGATGAATAAAATTTTAAAATATGTCCATCAACAGATGAGTGTATATACAAAATATGCATATACATACATACATACAATGAAATATTACTCAGTCTTTTAAAAATGAAGGGAATTCTGATACATGCTACAGCATGAATGAAACTTGAAGACATTACACTAGGTGAAATAAGCCAGTAAGAAAGGACAAATATTGTATCATTCCACTTAAATGAGTTATATATAATAGTCAAATTTATAAAGATAGAAAATACAATGGTGGTTGCCAGGGGCTGGGGGAAGGAGAGAACTGGGAGTTACTTCTTGACGTGTACAGAGTTTCAGTTTGGGAAGATGAAAAAAGTTCTGGAGATGAATGATGATGATGATTGCACAATAATATGAATAAGTATGCTGAACTGTACACATAAAAATGGTTAAAGTGGTAAATTTTATGTTATGTATATTTACCACAATAAAATGTCATAAATAAATCTAAAAAGCACCTTTAAAATATTTTTACATTTATTAAAATGAAATAAACTCAGCATATTAAAGTAAATGTGATACCAATAAGTTTTATGCAACTTAAATTAGTAATAATGAATGTTCAACAGTTTTAAAATATTTAATGGCTTCTTTATGTACATCTTGAAGACCATATTTATCATCACAACACTTTAGACCAAAATATGTTGCCTATTTCTCCAGTCTTTAGCTACTCAGTACATAATTACTCACATTTTCTCACTCTTTTGCCCCACTTTACCAGTCTCAATCCCACTGCCTTCTCCCCACCCCTATATCACTGTTGACTAATACTCTTTCAGTAGTTACTGTCTGTAATATTTACTTATCCATTCAATGTCACAGCACTTTGACAGTTCTTGAAAGAGTTTTTGCATTGTTATTTCACATTATATTTGTTTATATCTCCTATCCTCACCAGGATTATCTATAACTTTATTATATACATATATATATATACAGATATATAATCTCTATACTCTCATAGCTCTTAGTACAGGACATTTTATTGCTCAATATTATTATTGATATGAATTGCCAATAGGGTGCCTATTTTTAAAGACAATTGAAACTCAGGATTTGGGGAAATGGTACTGAAATTAACCAAGACTAAAAAGATTAAAAATGTAACTACAATCTAATACATAAAAAGAGGTAAAATAATTCTATTTTAGCTTGGATAAGTATCTCATAAATCAATAGGTGCTCTTCCTAGCTTCTGGTTTTACTTTCACTTAGAGGAACACATATAAAGTAACTTCTGGTATTTTTCTTCCATAAATATTTATAACCATGTTTTTCTTTTTCTCTCTCATTGTTTTATATTTGATATTTGAATGTGTTTGGGATTTGATTTTTTTTAAGTTTTCCCAGGTTCCATGAAATTTAATGTCACCATATTTTCCTGTACCAGGAAAATAACTCTACTGTTCACTTTGCCAGTTGTGATTTTGCGATACTTTTAGCATCCAAAAGAGCCTATTTGTCCCTTAATACACACACACACAAGCACACCACCCATGCACCTCCCCAACACATACAAAACTGCCAGAGTTTACAGTGTATGTGAAGAAGGTAACTGCAGGACAATGTGTTTTCACAGCAACATTAGAAAGACAAGAACCGTACAGGACACCATAAAAAAGAGAATGGTGAACTCTGCCTTAGGTCATCGGAGAAGGTCCCTACAGAAGGTGTCACTGGACCCTTTAAAGATCAGAAAACTTTTCAGGTAGACACAGAGAGGGGCTGGAAATAAGAAAAAATTCAATCTGAATTTTCTTGTTTTTTACCTCTTACCTCTACTCCTGGAGGGTTTATTTTATCACCTATCATTTCCCTTCCCTCAACAGTAGCAGCAACATGGAATTTATTCAGTTCCATTTTGTTTCTTATATTCCATTTCTAGGATTCCTTAAAACACTGTTGAAAAGAAGTATATGCGGAGGAGTGTTTGAGTGGGTACATAGGTACAGAATTATCACCAGATATTAGATCTTACCTGTGGCAAAGAGGTACCATTATATTATAGCTAGGCTAAGAAAGGAAACATCCTCTTGGCATTGGGGAAGAGAAGAAAACCTCTTTGGGATTTGTAATTATTACCATGGGTAAATGTTTAAATTAAGAAAGGAGATAATGTTGATAGCTAAAGGATCTTTAATCTTAATTGTCTTTCTATAATTGTCAAGGTTGAATACATATAATATCCATATGTAATGTATATTCTCTTTGCTCCCAGAAAGTGATCTGACACAGCCCACAATAAAAGACCCATCAGTATTAACTAGTAATAAATCACCCAGATTTATTTTTAGAGTTGAATTAGTGAATTCAATTGGCTTCAGGTGACATCAGTACATAGGACATATCACTCAGAGCATGAAAAGCTCTCCTGAGTTTCAATGAGTTTCTGAATATTCTCCATAGTAAATATGATTACAACTGTATTTTAATCATATGCAATTTATTTAAAGTATGTCTTTTGATGATATCAGTTTTTTAAAAAGTCAGATAAAAGTGCATTCCTTTTGAAATTACAAAGTATATATTTAGTGGAGTGATTTGCAATGGCTTTTGACCATGGAAATATGATAGTACTTTTATCTTTCTATGAGCTACCTGTTTAAACTAGTAGTGAAAACAGTGATGAGTGGTGTGAAAATGAATATGTTTTATAAATGCATAAAACAAAGTTACTTTACAAAATAAAATATTAACAACTTTAAGAATTTTTGTAGCACCCATTATCCAGATGATGATACAAAATGGAGTGCGAAAAAATAAGTCACTGGTTCGCTGCATAAAAAAATGCAATACCACGAATATTACAAGACAGACTTCAATGATTATTTTGGGACGAAATAATGATTTAATCTTTATTTGGTCATGCATTCTTTTTTTCTGGTTTTTGAATCTTTATGATGAGAACCATGTCCTATTCCGCTTTGCATCATAACATTGAAGCATGATGCACTGCACCTTGATCACTGAGCAGAAAAAGTAACAAATCAATATCCATTAAATCAAAGTGAAGTATCTCAAATATTCAAAATATTTTCTAAGGTTGAGCTTTAAGTTATAACTAAACCATTCAATCCCTTTTTCCTTTCCCAACATCTTTATCTTTAGGACAAGTTCAACCCATATGCATATCTGTGTTAGTATTTAAAAATTTGGTACCCAATACCTATTACAATATTTTTAATCTTAAATTTTTATAGCATAGGTTCTATTTATAGTTTAAATAGCTGAAAGGAAATTAGCAATTATGGATGAAGTACTTTAAACAGAAACAGTGAAAATAAACAAATAATTAGGGCTTCCCTGGTGGCGCAGTGGTTGAGAGTCCGCCTGCCGATGCAGGGGACACGGGTTCGTGCCCCGGTCTGGGAAGATCCCACATGCCGCGGAGCGGCTGGGCCCATGAGCCATGGCCGCTGGGCCTGCGCGTCCGGAGCCCGTGCTCAGCAACGGGAGAGGCCACAACAGTGAGAGGCCCGCGTATCGCAAAAAAAAAAACAAAAAAAACAAATAATTAAATCCCATGTATTTATGTGGATGTTTCTCACACATCTACTCTAGCTTGTTATCATGTGGTATCAATGACTCTTTCATTCAGTAAAACTCTAAAGTACATATTATGTCATACAAATAATTTAGGACTCTGGAGTGGAATGTGTTTACGTGCTTTTGTGAAACACTCTGTTTTGAGTAGCTCCTTTCATTGAATAGCAGAAAGCAGTCATCTTGATCACCTTCATAAAGGGTCAATTTTAAATATATTTTTAAAAATTAAAGTAATCAATTATTTTCTCTCACTTTTTGAGAAGGAAGTACTTTGGAACAAGCAGTCACAAACTCAAATTCTTACCTCCTGAGAATATTTTATCTTATAAATTCAAAACTTCTCCTTTCATGCCCTCTCTATCTACTTTTCTCCAAAACATTAAGGTTCTTGGTCCAAAGCAAGTCTGTGATGATTTATAATTGTTAGTGTTTTCTAATAAAAATATCCCTATAAATAAAAACATAAAATTTTCTAATATTCAGAACACACCATAAATCACACCATGATTTAACTAAAGGCCAAATAGAAAAAAAAAGTTTTTTCTTATATTTCTTGAAATATGCAAACAAAATCTGTTATACATTATCTTTAGCATTACTTAAAGTGAATAACTTAATGTGACAAAGTGAATCAGTACTTATCTAAGTGTTTATACAGGAACCATTATAATTAATAGATATCTCTTTCTTCAATTACTAATCCATATTATGGAAAGTAAAGTTAATTTTACCAACACAACAGTCCATGTTACTAAGATAGGTTGTAGAATTTACTCACACTGACCTTAAAATTCAGATAGTTGTTGACTTCTTAGGAAGGTAATTATAGATAAACTTATACTTGAACAAAGAGAAACAAAATAATGATTTTGGGGGAGGTCTTTACATACTGATACTATGTAAACTCCTGATGAGAAATGTTTACCCCATTTTAATCTTCTTGAAAGTCAAGCATAGTATGTGGATAATGGAAATACATATTTTCATCTTGCTATAATTTAATGAAGACATATTGGGAATCTTTTTTTTTAAACCATGATGATGGGGGAGGTCTGAATATATGTAGACGTATTTTGTAGAAGCTTATTGTATCCTGGAATGTTAAAGGAAGATGATATGTACATGAAAACCAAGTTCTTCAGTTAGAAGATTTTTTTTTTTTTTGAGAAAGTGAGCTTTACAAATACAGCTAGATTTTGAAGACAAGAAATGAATGTGTCCCCTTACATATCCCCAACACAACTCCACAGCCTCTGCCCCAATATACATGATCCTAGCACCTTACTATAGCCAATATTAGCAAGTTGATGTGCTACATAGTCCAAATTCCTATTATCATACAAACATAAACAAAACAAATACATATACTGATTGTGTTTATCAAAATAGAATTATTTTACATATATATTAATTTCACTCAATTATGTCTCTTCTATATCATGATCATGTTCTCAAATAATCTACAGAAGTCCATTTTTTCTTGTTTCCAAGTAATTTAAGATATTTTATATAATTAACGTAAATGGGAAAATTCTGTTAGATTTACACAAGGAAGGGTTTACCGTTGTTTGAAAAGTGGCCTGCAGAAAGGTATTATGATACAAAGGAGTATACAGAATGTTTTGGATTTTAATTTATGAGTAAGATCAGGGTTTGGGTCTTCCTAAAGTTTTTTGTACATACTGAGAACTGAGTGAAATGTTATTGGAAAATGCTCATTCTTAAGATAATCCCCATCATTCCAAAGTCCATAGATGTCACAAACATAATGTAAAATTTATACTCATAATATTCACTTACTTAGTTCTCATATTTTATATGTAAATATGGTACACAGTTCCCTTTTGATATAAGTTTATAAACAGTTTATCTTTTTCGATAAGAAGAGCATGTTTCAGTAATGCATTTTTAATTGAAGTACTATTCTCCCTTCCATGCTAGCTTTAAAGATAATTACATCTGATAATTAAGTTCTACATTTATGCATATTGTCTAGTAAAATACATACTGCTTAGTAAGTTTTCATGTTTAAATAATTTTTGATTTAATAAATATAAAAATGTACTAATAACTTGTATATGCAGATAACTCGTTTCTTGATAATTTATATTCGAGATGTGTATAAACCTACTTAACTGGATGCACATATTTTTAAAGATTTCCAATAGCAAGGAAACATTTAGACAACATTAAAATAACAGCCTCAGTAGACAAGGTATCTATAACATATGCTACACTTATCTTGTGTTTCTCTCAAAGTGCTAAGATCAAACAAGCACTTTCAATCAATAATGGAGTCATTTGGAATTTCCATAGAAGCATTAAGAACACCCAACAATGCTGTGAGTACATTAAACACTTATCATCAAATTTTAGTTTCCTTTTCATACATTTGTTATAGCTTTCAATTGAATATACATATAATATCTTTAAAATGTAACTGATTCTAAAATCATGCTAAATTCCTAAGTATTTTTAAGTAAAAGACTCAGAATAACAGGAAAGCCAACAACCTAAAATACACCATTAGAAAATTAATTTTACAATGTTACTTTATATCTATATTGAATTTTCCTGTACATAGAGGCACCATCAGTAGCATGACAAAAGGTCAAACAATGGCTTAACAGTTATGTTATTTCTTAGCTGACAGAAAAATATACCACCAATAACGATAGCAGAAACAATAACAGTATCAAAAAACAAATAATTTTTTGACTGAGACACCATAAAAACATATATATGTTATGGGAAAACAATGCATTCCAAGTCATGAGTACTACATATGGAATAATTCAAATCAGGAGTCATTTTAAAGTGTGCTAATATTTACAAACATGAACTTAAAAACTAACCCCACTGACAACAAAGTGTATCCTAATGAAAAAAATATACTCAGATTGAAATTTGATTATAAAATCAAACATTTATTGACTTATAAAGAAAATGATAAATTCATCAGCATAAGATGAATCTTTTTTAACATTCTGATTTTTGTCAAACTGCACAGAAAATGTCTCATGAGAGAGTATAGTCCTAGTATCCCTAATTTGAAATTCATCCCCTCTTCATAGGGACACTAAAACAAGGACACTCCCTGGTCAGTAAATCTGGAGGCAGGTCATAGAGGCATCTGTTGTCCATATACCTATTTAATGAGGTCATTTGGTACACATGCCATGCATTGGGGAGCGCTTAAGTTTTATTAGTAGGATTAATCTAGCTAAGAGTTACTGAATTAAAATGATCTTTGAAATGAAATAGAACACTCCTTTGTCTAATTTGCTCAAATTTACTGTCATATAACTCTTATCTATAAACCACTTTGGGAATGGCTAAGAATAAATATATTAGTCTTCATACACATTCCCATGAAAATAACCAAGCACTTTCGTGACTCTGAACAATAATTAGAACGCAACAGATTTTAAAGTATGAATATTGAATTGCCTAGTAATAGCCATCCTCGATGATTTGGGAATCTGGAAACTGCTGTATATTGATTACAGGAATAACCTTTCAAGTCATCATTTTTAATAACAAAGGGTATTTACATGAGTAGAAGCACTGTAAAGCAGAGTCAACTATTCAAAAATGAAGAGAATTAAAAGTGTTCATGCAATGCCATCATGCTTATAATTTATGATGTTTTGACTTGGAGACATTGTTTAAAGTATTTGTTGTTTTGGTGGTTGTTGTTTTAGTGGAATTTTGTGATCCACAGATCAGATATAAATAGAAACAGCAAAGCTTGAGTTCTTTAAGCCTGGGGTTCATTTAATTAAAATGAAAAAAATGAGGACCAAACGACTTGGGGTTTTCAAGCTAATATTTCCACTAAACAGAACTCAAGGAACAGAAGTATGGTTGGGTTATAATTTCTATAATTTTCTATTATTTGGAAGTGAGACTTGACCTTAGAAAAGAGGTGACGGTAGAGTAATCAAGCGTTCCACTGACCAAGTTCTTATCTGATATGATGTCTAGGTTAACATATGGGAAAATATAGTAAGAGTCCCACCACTATACAAAATTCCAATAAGTTAAAAACCATGTCTGGAGACCTGAGATTAATAATATTTCTCAGGAACATGATGCGTGATTTTTAGTACCAGAAACTGTTGGTATGAATTTCTAGTAAACAAGCAATCAAAGTGACAGAAAAACTACACATCTCAGAGGGTTCGGAACCTATAGTAATTCCTAGAATGACTAGCATGGCTAGTAACCACTTGTGCGTGGGTGGCAGGGTACTTCTGGTGGAGAAAAAGGAAATAAATGACAAGAAACCATAACGGGGCAGGGGGCTCCATCAATATATCAATAGAAGGAAATAAGTGCACTTTTTAATGAGTGCTGTGATTGAGAAACTTTTGAGAAAAGATATCTAAGAAGCTTTCTGCATAGCACATTGCATAAAAGTCCTAGGCACATCTTCTCAGTATACCCAGCATAAAGATTAACATTGTTCTTCAAGACAGCTGGACTGGATCTCCTTTAATTACACTGACGCTTAGACTGAGAATTCAAGGCTGATTAAAGTTATGTACGTGGATTAATGTCACAATTCTTAACATGTCCTTCAGGGGCTGGTATAGTCTTATCCCTATCTGGATCTCCAGCCTCATAGTCTCCACGTTCACTACATTGTAGCCCCACTGTCTTTATTTTATTTCTAGCAGGTACTGAAATTTCACAACTCAGGGCCTTCGTCAGTACTATTCCTTCTACTAAGACTTTTGTCCCCCCAAATTCTTTGCCAGGAATCTCCTTGCATCCTTCAGGTCTCAGGTAACATATCACTTCCTGGAGGTCCACACCCCTGTTATTATCTTTCTACCTGTCCTTTAATTTTGCTTTATTCCTGGCTGATACAAAAACATAATTATTTGGGCAAATATCCCATACCTATATCCAAACCAAGGCACTCCTTGGCTTCTGCTACTTCCCCAGATCTCGGCCTTCGTCTTCACACGGCTTTCTCCTTGTATGCTAGTCTGTCTCTAAATTTCCCCTTTTTATAAGGACACCATTCATATTGGATTGGGGCCCATCCTAATGACCTCATCATCTCTGTAAACACCTTATCTCCATCCACATCAGGTCACATCCTGAGGCACTGGTGGTTAGAACTTCAATATATGAAATTTGCAGAGATACAAATCAATCTATAGTAGTGTTGGGATAGGCCATCAATCGGAATGTGCGAACAAATAACCAAGAAAATGTTCCAAATAGATTAATTAACGACAAATTTTATAGATACTGAAAGTTAATATTACACAAAGGTAAACCAGATCATTGTCAAAGAATTTTGGAAAAAAAAAATTTCTCAATTGGTAGACCTGTTTAATACTCATAAAAATAAATGTCACTTTACTGGGTAAGATATGTTAAAACATAAATATATTTAATTACTATGAAAGCTTTAAAAGGGTACTGGCTGTGGAACCAGAGAGGAAACAGTTTTGAATTCCAGCTCTACTTTTTACTAGCCTAACTACCTAGGTAGAGCTAATTTCTCTCTCTGAGTCTCAGTTTCCTCATAAATAAAATAAGATAAATAAAATAATAAAATATATAAATAAATAAATATATATTTATTTATATATTTAATAAATTTATATATTTTATAAATATATAAATATTTATTTTTATATATTTATTAATTATATATATAATATATTATTAGATATATATAATAATATATATTTATATATATAATAAATATATATATTTAATATATATTTATATATAAAATAAATTTATATATTTAATTATATAAATAAATATATAAATAAAATAAAAATAATAAAATCTCTGCTCCTACTCATCACAATGTTCTACTCATTTAGGTATTTATTCATCTCCCTTAGCTTCCTCTCTAGTTTTTGAATCCTGAAAGAACAGGCATGCTATTCCCAACTGCCTAAGACATGGTACTTAGTAGATGCTGACTCTTTGTTGGGTGTATACTGTAGTGGGCTAATGAACGTGTGTTTATGTTGTGATTTACCATTCAAATGTTCTTTTTTATGATTTCATTACTGTGGTTAAAATATGTTTATGACAAAGATGTTATGGATGGAGCTGACCATTTCTGTATATGTAGGAAAAAATAACAAAAAATTAAATAAAATACTTTGAGATGCTGCCATTAGTCAGCTTTTTGCAGATGGAAGTAATTTTATGTCTCCCCAACTACTTTCCTTCATCTTTGCTGACACTTATCTGTACAGATAGCTAAATAATAAAACAAAAACTCTCTCTCCTTCAAGACAGTTTCCTCACTTAAAACTCTTCTTCCTCTAAATTAAATGCTGTAACTTTACATGTGACCACTTCTGAGGCCCAAGTCAGCATATGAGTGATACTTCACTTTATCATTTAAGTGAGGACAGCTGGACTGTTATCTGGATTAAAGGTGCCTAGACAAGCTGTATTTTGTAAAGTTGGTTCCACCTTATCCTCTCTATTGTGCCTGCTCTCCAATATAGAATACAGAATGTATACCATCATCACACTAAAGTACTTGTCATATTTCTGTGATATTATAGAAATATAACATCAGAACACTTTAAATAATGATTATTTTTTAAAATTCCTCATGAATATTTAATAGATTAATTAACATAATTCAATAATAGCAGTCCAGACCCTGTAAATAGGAGACCTTTAAGGGATAACCACATGTCCAACCAAATTTATATTTTAAACATCTAGTGAATCCCAATAACTATATAATTTCTATTATTTTGCCCTAGTACATATTTCAAAATAAATAGGTTACAAAAAATAGATTTGTGATTCAAGGATAAGCAGTAACATCTGTCTAAACTCCAACTGAATGAATTAATTAAATGTTTCCATTCAGATTATCTATTGAGAGTTTCATTTTTTAAATGTAGAAAGCTCTCTCTCCTTCAGTTCAGGTAAGAAAGGGATCATGAATACTTATCCAGTTTAGTAGTATAAAATGCATCTAAATCTAAATGATCTTGTTCTTTATCTATAAAACAGGAAAAAATAAAAGCACACCTTACAATAGGAAAAATAATGTGTTCAGTATCTATAACTGTGGTTGTTAAAAGCAACCAACTAATAATCAACTCAAGCCTCAGCAATAACTTGAAACGACATCTAGACTATACTTTCAAGAATACTTTGAAAGAGACTGTTTAATATTTAATATGGCCTTTAACTCTCTTTTAGAATAGAAATATCAAAGTGCCTGCAGATTATGTAGATTGGTACCATTCAGGTGAACTCTTCAGCCTTCTAGCTAATGTCTACAGCTGGCTTCTTTGCTCTGAATAGCTACTCTGAATCTTCACATCTTTTCAAACCTGATACTATTCTTACCCCCTTTCCATTCAGCATCTTTTTACCTTAAAGAGAAGAGAAAAATGTCAGCTGACAAGATCCCATACATACAAACTTAATTTGGGGCTCATCTTCACTTGGATTCTTACCTTTCCCCCAGCACTTCTAGTTGCATGTATATTGCACATATAAGAAAATCTCTTTATTTGGACGCTGGATAACTTGGCTTCCAACCTTGGGCATTCTCCTTCAGCTCCTATTCATTTTATAGCTCCCCCTTCTTCCTCTCTACTTGCTCTAATGCTCCAGTTTGTCACATTAAAATATGCCAGAAAACAGGCAAAAAACCTTCTTACCCTTCCCAATAAGAATACCTATGTATATATGTGTGTATATATATATATATATGTATACATACACACATATACATACACATATGTACATATATATACACTACTTTTCCCCAATTAAGCTATAATTATTGAAAAAGAGACATATTTCAGTATCCCAATTTTATCATTTTCTACCATTGCTTAATATTGTGTGATAGATTTATACCTTGTCATGACAGACAATTTTAATTTGTGTTTAATATTATTACTGTTCTTATATACCTTAAAATTCTTGTTTTCTGATAATCTTTTGATGCCTAAAATTGTCTGCTTAAGAATATATTTAAAATATCTGTATAGAAAATTAAAAGGGACAAACAATTCAACATATATGAACTGACATTTTTGCTTCAAATAAAATAATTTTTTAAAGAAAATGTTCCAAAATCTAGAGGATTTAGACTAAGAAAATAGAGATATGCATACAGATATGATTATGCATTTATAACATAATACATTTACATATCCTTTAATGCTAGAATGGATATTAAAATGGTTTGACTATTGGTGATTATTTTCACTGATGGTATGATCATTTTATTGTTTTTCAGTAATGTGGTAAGTTGAAATGTATCAAAATATCACTATTTTAAGAAATTATATTAAATTTCATAGCAGTGGAATAAATATACTGCTATTAGCATATACACAATAGTCATTCATTTATAAATATATGTCAAGCATGTACAAACACAACCCTCACCCTATAATCGGATTAATTCAGACATGTGAATGGCATATTTCACATAATTAATTACAATTATGCAGAATCCATAAAGTTGGGCATTTTCATATCTGAACAAGCATATTGATAAAAATGATTGCTCAGACATTATGACCTTTTAACTTCCAGAGAAGAATCTCTCAACTTTGGCCCTATTGACATTTTTTTTGTTTTTTATATTGGAGTATAGCTGATTAACAATGTTGTGTTAGTTTCAGTTGTACAACCAGGTGTTTCAGTTATACATATACATGTATCTATTCTTTTTCAAATTCTTTTCCCATTTAGGTTATCACAGAATATTGAACAGAGTTCTCTGTGCTATACAGTACGTCCTTGTTGGTTATCTGTTTTAAATATAGCAGTGTGTACATGTCAATCCCAAACTCCTAATCTATCACTCCCCTCACCCTTTCCCCCCTGCTAATCGTAAGTTTGTTCTCTAAGTCTGTGAATCTGTTGTCAGCTTGCACTGGATAATTCTTTCTTGATGGTGGTGGAGCTGTGCATGTAGGAAGGTTAGCAGCATCCTTCATCTCTACCCACTAGATACTAGCAGCACCCCGACACTCATGCACAGTTGAAAACCAAAAATATTTCCAGACACTGCCAAACATCTTCTAGGGGAAAAACATCCCCATTGAGAACCACTATTTTAGAGATTGAGAATGTGTATTAATGTAAAATCAAAGAAGATACTGTGCAAAAACATTTTTAACTTGCCAATAAAATGTGGCTTGTAAGAGAAATGCTATGTAAAAGATAAAGACTACATTAATACACACAACAGGCTTTTGTATTCTAAATATAAAAAGGGTCTTAGGTTAACATGGTCCCAAAATAGTGTGATCATTTAGACATTGTTCCTATTTATCAAACACTTGTCATATACAACTTAGACACAAAGTCTAAAATGAAATATTAATTTCATTGCAATTAAGCTTTTTAAAATTTTCATTTTATCAATTTAAGAACATTTCACATGAGATATACCCTCTTAACAAATGTTTAAGTCTGCAATACAGTATTGTTTACTATAGGTACAGTGTTGTACAGCAGATCTCTAGAACGTAACTCATCAGGCTGAACTAAAACCTTATGGTCCTTGATTAGTAACTCCCCATGTCCTTCCACCCCCCCAGCTTCTGGAACCACCATTCCTTTTTTTTTTTTTGATTCTTTGTATTTGGCTATTTTAGACACCTCACATAAGTGGAGTCACGTGGTATTTGTCTTTGTGTGACTGGCTTATTTCATTTAGCATAAAGTCCTCAAAGTTCATCCGTGTTGTCACATATTGCAGAATTTGCTTCTTTTTTAATGGTTAATAATATTCCATTGTACATACATATCACATTTTCTTTATCCATTCATCTGTTGATGGCATTTAGGACGTTTCCACATCTTCGGAATAGCACTACAATGAATATTGAATGCTAATATTTCTTTGAGATCCTAATAAAAAGTCTTTGGGATAAATACCCAGAAGAGAGGTTGCTGGATCATATGGTGGTTTCATGATTTTTTGAGCAACCTCCATATTGTTTCCCATAGTAGCTGCACAATTTTTCATCCCCATCAACAGTGTACAAGGCTTCCAATTTCTGCACATCCTTGCCAACAATTATTGTCTTAAAAAAAAAATAGCCATTAAATCTGTCACTTTCCCTGCCTTCATCTATATTTCTCTTATATTTCAAATAATATGCATTAGATTAAAAAAATACAAAAATGCAATATACATAAGACAAATGGAATTTCATTTCAAGCATAAAAAAATCAAACATGTGACACAGTAGATGAAATAGCTAATGAAAACTAAAGTTGCTTTAAAAGGATAAATGTCCATGCCACAGGAAGAGACAGAGATACTCTCACCCACAAATATTAAACTCAGTTTTGAGTATCATATTTTAAGCAACTATTGGAAACTGATGACCATGGATGGTCTTTCAAACAGGGCACTAGAAAGTCTGAAAACAGTGCAATGCAAATGAATGTGGAGACAAGTGGTTGTTTGCGGTAAGAAAAAACTTATTTTTCCTTTGTCTAGACACATTGAAAAACATGACCTAATGGGTCATTGTATGCGTGAAACGAAAAAAATTCTGTGTGAATTTTAAACATAAGGCTATTTCTACAGATATCTGAATGTATAACTGACAGAACAAAAGTATTTCAAAATCCATGTAAATCTTATCCTTGACATAGCAACTTCTGACTCTTCAGCAATTCACTGTATGTTCTTTTTATTTTTCTTTGAGTGTATCAGCAAATGTTTGGTGATGCCTTTAATATAAATTGATGTTAAAACATCAGTTGATTTATTACAAAGTAGATGGGTATTTAAGGTGATCCCAACATAATAAATGTGAAAACTGCTCTTAGGTATCCATGAGTACAATGAAATAATATCGCACAACACACACACACACACACACACACACACACACACACACACACACACACACACAGTCAGCAACTGGGTCCCAGTATTTTTGAAAAACTTCTCTAAGTGGAAAAACCCCTGCTATTTAGTCTTTGCTTTTTTTTTTTTCTTCTTTTTTTTTTCCTTTGGTTCCTTGTCTAAAAGCTTTTTTTTTTTTTTTTTTTTTTTTTTTTTTTTCCTTTGGTTCCTTTTTTAAAAATTTTTTTTTTTTTTTTTTTTTTTTTGAGGAAGATATTTGGGAGCCACTTTTGTACAATCTTTTTGTTAAGCATATGTGATCAATCCACCAGAATTCCTGGTCATTACTGATCACTGGTACAGATGGTTCTTGATGAAATATTAAGCAGTACGTCCAATTACATAGAAGTCGTTTTGATTATAGGAGCAGGACATTTTTTGCAGGAATATCATGTACTCTTCCCGGTGGCTGAAGTCTGAAGAATAGAGGAGTTGGAGTTTCTGGTCTTGGGTAGGTAAGGCTAACATCTAAGAGGTATCCAGTAAAGAAGGTGAGGGTCTGAGGAGAGAAATGGCTGTTAAAGGACTCCCAGGGAAAGTGAGAGGCCTGAAGCCTCTAAGAATAGAGGCGACTGATAGCCACTTTTAGCTAATCAATGTTGGCATTGCATTATTTTATCTTCAACCCTTAGAAAGAGTTTTTTTTAAATGACAATTTTAAAAATGCTTTGGTTAAATTTAAGAGTGTCAATTACATGGAGAAGTTCCCAGGAAGACCAGTTATGATTGGGGAGAAATTATGAGAAAGACCAGGTGAGAGATGACAAGCCACAGTCAGGAACAGGATGGATTTGTAGAATGTGTAAGAAGTTTGACCTGATGGGGATCACTTATACTTGTAGAATGTAAGTCTTCAGACATTGGGCAATAAAAGTAGGGGTTACTCCTCTGAAGTCTGGAAACCTTGAGAATAATAGGGTTACATACATGATGTCTTAAAAAAGGAATTGCCTTATATGGTTAAATCATTTCAAGCCGTGAAAGCAGAATATATAACTGGTTCACTCATTGACAAATAATTGCATCTTTTTATTACATCTCAATAGTTTCACTGTACTTGTTGCAATCACTCTCTCTCCTTCCCAGCAATCTTTCAAAATTCATAGTAACTGCTGCTGTGAATTCTTTATAATATTTTCATCAATATTTAAAAGGTGAAATATACAGTGGTTACAAAGAAAGCATTTTAACTCCTTCTAGAAGTGTGCTTTTAAACCTGGATTTAGACACTTGGATCTTTCTTTCAATATCATAAGTTTATTATAAGTTTAATATTATAAGTTTTGCTCTTTGAGGTTGTTTTCCTTAAAAGAGTATTTTACAAAGGAGTAGGATTATGCATAATAAAAGAAAAATATTCATTCCAATATGTTATCAAAGAGGTAATATAGTGCCCAAAAAATAGATGGGGGAGAAAGCAGAAGTACAAAGAGTCAAGAGTTTTGTTTCTTTCCTATTACATGATTCCAGCTCTAGCTATTGAAGGGTATCCTTCCCAAATCTGCAGGTTCCCCTTGACCTTTTCATCATATCCTTATCTATCTCTGTTAATTCTCAATTTTAAAACATTTAAATCAAAACTACACTCCAACTTTCAGTAGCCGCAGTAATTCAGTGAGTTAAGTAACCTTGAACAGAACTGACCCTTCCTTGCACTTTAGATAAGTTTTTTTCTTTAGGGGAAGTAACAAAAGGTCTTTTGTGACTAAAACAACACATCTCTTTGTCACTTGGCCCTCCGCTGGCAATTATCCATTTATTTTAGAATGTCACTTGAGGAATTTTTCAATTTGATGAATGAGCTAGAAGAATGGGAAACATAATCCTAAATATATAAAATAAAATTATGTCATAGGAAAAAAAAAGTCAAATAAAATAAAATTCCTCATTAATTCAATTGGAATTCCACAATGTTCTTACCACTTTTGCTCAAAATTAAATTCAACACAGGTTGTTAATCAAGGTGTATACTACTGAAAACTTTCATGAATAAATATGACAATCTGACTCCACGTTTAGATCTCAGAATGAATCCTGTCAATACTCTGTATCACTTTTAATATATAAATACCCCCTGGCTTTTGTTCTCTAATTATTTTTTACTATGCGTATAGACAGTGGTTGATTCAGTGCAAATAAAAATGATTAAGCCAGAATTTCTATCCCCAGAGAGAAAACAGTTTATTGGATATAAAGCTATTGCTAAAATGGGGTACTTTAAGAACAGGTGAACTATTTTATCTTTTATTCATTTGAATGGATTTCTAGTCCCATAGAAATGTATACTATACATTTGGGATGTGTAAGTGTAATAACACTGGTGATATGAGCTAATAATTACTGAGCCTGGGAGGTACCAGGCATTTTATTCTCATGGATTTTCTCTTTCAATTCTTACATCAAGTCTGTGAATTAGTCCCCAAAATCTTTCCATTTTATGGTTTTTAACTATTGGCAACCAATCCAACTTTCTTGTTTTCCTGGGTTTTTGTTTTGTTTTGTTTTGTTTTGTTTTGCAGTATGCGGGCCTCTTACTTTTGTGGGCTCTCCCGTTGCGGAGCACAGGCTCCGGACGCGCAGGCTCAGCGGCCATGGCTCACGGGCCCAGCCACTCCGTGGCATGTGGGGTCTTCCCAGACCAGGGCACGAACCCGTGTCCCCTGCATCGGCAGGCGGACTCTCAACCACTGTGCCACTGGGGAAGCCCAGTCCCCATTATTGTTATGATTTTACACATGAAGAAATTAAAGCTGAGGAAGTGTAAATAACAGCTACAGAGTGATGAGGTTATTAGTCTAATCCCACCTGTGGCGCTCCTGGGCCTTGTCTTAACCATGAACCTCTACCAGCACTTCCCCTAGTGCTTTCCATTTTGTTTTGAGATGTGACATGCTTTTGTACTTATATATTACTAAGGAACTCTTCGTGCTTCTGAGAGTTCATCACACCTCAAATTAATGAGCACAGACTAAGAAGACAGTGGTCAAATAGTACTGCTCTCAAAGTAATTCAGATTCCCCATCATTATCCTCTACCTAAAAATTATCTTATTAATACATTAAAACTATCATTATTTTTAGCAAAGGAAATCATCAATGTGGTTTCCTGTTTATGACTTACTGGATACTATCTTGCTGGATCAAGAGAGATGATAAAGTTATTTTTAAACTATCCTTCCAAATAGTTCAGTGGATATAATCCCTCTCTCTCTCTCTCTCTCTGTCACAAACACACACACACACACACATACACACACACAAATTATCTGAAAGGTTTCACAGGATGATCACATCACCAATGTGTAAGTGTTTTGGAGATCATTTAACTGACTATAGCAGCTTCTATGTTTTAATCTCCTTTCTCAGTTTATCCAGCAAGATCAACTATATACTAATACTTAACAGGTCTGGTTGTCCAAAAATTAAGAGATGTCAGATAAAGAAATACCATACATGTATTTCATTCCAGTAGATAATAGCATTATGTTTCATTTTCTGTTAAGGTATTCGTGATACACATTTTTCCTGTCAATCTCAAAATAAAAGAAAATGGTCCCAATTTAGGAGCTTAAGCAATAACTCCTTCGTTTCTGCATTTAAGAAATTTCATTCTAAGAAAGTGTTTAACTGTAAAGATTTATGAGGCAGAAAAAATACCGTGGATTATTTCCTCAGGGCTACCAGAGATGTACCTTAAAAAGTTAAAGTTAGTTTCAAGTAAGTAGTACACCTCTAAGGTTGTGTCATGCTTTTCTCACACTCACAGTTCTCTACAGGGCAAATGTTCAGAATCTAAATTTAACAGGCTGATTTGTATTAATTTTTACAAAAATATAGTAAGCCAAAATTTCAACTCATTTTCTCTCCTAACAATTTAGAGTGAGCTTAATGTGACTTCTTTTGGAACCACTTTATTTGCTTTTTAAATGACTACCATAGTGTCACTAGTTATAAACTAACCTCATATTTTGAAACTGAGCATTGGTATTTATTAGGTATTTATTTCTACTTATGCATATACTTGCAGGTAGAACTGCAACATATATTTTTTCTATATGTATGTGTGTAATACTAATATTTAGGTGATTACTCTTTGGCAGTATGTCTTAATACTTTTGATTAAAATTCATGCCTCTAAATTTTTTTATAACCACCATGAGCTAGTATATGAGTAGTATATCTTCATGTATTGAATCAAAGTTATAACCTTAACATTTTAATCTACAAAGTTAGACCAGAGGAATAAATTAGTAGTAAGATTTTCAAATTAAAATGAAAACGTTAAAGTACATTTTAAAAAGCAAATCATCTTGTAAAGCATTGCTATGTTGACCAAAATATATTCAACAATGAATTTATATTTATGCCTAGACTCCTAATATGTAATATTATCAAAAATATTTGTAATTTGGATTATGCAATAGCACAAAATGATAAAAAATGTTCTGCAATAACATTTGTTCAGATAGGAATAATCTGTGGTTTATAGTGCTTATTTTATCAAAATTAGAGTTTCTAATTCTTCAGTCAACCACTTAAAATATCAAGTTTCATTCTAGATGTTGGGTTGGGCTGAGTAATTGGTGTTTCTAGGAATCATCTTTTAAACCTACATAGGAATAAAAACTAAGATTTCAAATTATACAAAAATGCAGAGGTTAAAAAAAGGAATAGTTCAGGGGTTCCCTGGTGACATAGTGGTTGAGAGTCCGTCTGCCGATGCAGGGGACACGGGCTCGTGCCCCTGTCCAGGAAGATCCCACATGCCGCGGAGCGGCTAGGTCTGTGAGCCGTGGTCGCTGAGCCTGCGCGTCCGGAGCCTGTGCTCCGCAACGGGAGAGGCCACAACAGTGAGAGGCCCGCGTACCGCAAAAAACAAACAAACAAAAAAAAACAACTTTCCGTCTGCCTGTTCTGACTTTGTCACATGGACTTGGGTCTGAATTGAAGATGTGCCATTTAAAAAAAAAAAAAAAAAAAAAAAAAGGAATAGTTCAAACCAATGGGAATAGATACAGTTGTACTCAGAGGAATTTTCAAAATAGTAAAAGTTTTATAATTAAAAAGGAATATATACATTATATATATACATACACACAAACATGCATAAATGTATAAGAAGAAGAAAGTGAGAAACAAAATAAATTTAGGAGAGCAATATGAAAAATATTAAGTTAATGAAACAGAAAACAGAAGCACAAAAAGATAGAAAGGGGATAAATATAGCCATTACTTTATAATACCTATAAATGGTGTATAATCTATAAAAATATTGAATCACTCTGTCATATACCTGAAACTTGTATAATACTGTAAATCAACTATGCTTCAATTAAAATTTTTAAATAATAAAAGCTAGGTTTTTTAAAATAATATATTTGTGACAAAGAAAACAGAGAAAAATGTACAGCATAGGAATGATATAAGGGAACATAAATATGTATATGGAAATTAGTAATTTTTATAAACTAATATAACATTCAAATAAATAGCACAAAATTAAATCTAGAGTAAACAATAGATTTTTTAAAATAAAATGTAGTCTACAAGGTTGACCTCCAGAATTCAGAAAACCTAAATAGTTAAAAATACATAAAAAGAAATTAAAATTAATAAAAGTTAACTATTTAAAATGGCATCTGGTCTATATGCTTCACAGATGAGTTTCATCGGAATTTATAATAAAAACAACTATTTTTAATATAAATAAGTACAAAACAACATACCATATTCATGTAAGAATGGATATGGAAATTTTCAAAATAATATATTATTGGAAATAAAGAAAATAAGAAAGTATGATTAAAAGTTATCAACCATACTCTGATGCCCACCTCCAACTTTTAAACTAAAAACTAATTTTCCCTTTCAACATTTAAATGTATAGCCATCATATAAGTACTCAGAAGCAAATTTTTAAACTCTAAATAAAGCCTATTAATACAATTTTGTTAATTCTATAGAATTAAAACAACTAGTTCTCAATGTCTTCACAACGGAACACACAAACAAAATAACATATTTTGCTCGTATTCAGGAAACAGTAGTCTGCTCTTAGTAAAAGGAAGTATATACATAAATCCTTAAAGGGTGAGAAATGGTAATGATAACAGTGAAGCATAGCAAAATACAAAAAAATACACACACAAAAAAACACAAAATCTTAGAACTGACTATGTCCAGGTTTAACGAACTCTTTATTGTCTTTAAACTCCCTTAAAAGGCCAAGAGTTCTGTGCTAAATGGTCTAATATTATCTACTTTTATTTTCACTCTTGAGGAAAAGAGTAAGCAGGATTCTACACAATCATTTACTTTTTAATCATAATGGAAACCCAGCCAGAGCCTAAACTGTGTTATTATAAGGTTTCTAACCTGTCTGAACTTGTCTGGTCGGCAAGATTACAGGGTGGGCCACCGGAGATGTATTTGCCTAACAGACTGAAAGCCTTCTGGAGAAAGAATTCATTCTAAGGAAGATGGAGTTTCAGGATTTAAGGGAAGGGATGATTTTCAGTGCTAATGTTTGGACTATGCCTTAGATTCTTGTCCATCATAGGCCCCATAGAATCTTTAATGTGCTAGAGAAAAACATGCTAAAAACAAGTCACACCTAAAACAGAACTTGGAATAAAATCTTCGGAATGCACTGAAGAAAAAGGCATCATGCCTTTGAGTCCCCAGTTACAGAGTTTACTAAGATCATGGTTAAAAGAGTCTCTCCTTCAATTGGAGAATCTAGCTTGAAATCAACAATAACAGTGGTGGAGAAATCAACTACTTTGAAGCTGATTTGTTGAGCTGCTGTTTCTGTTACATCGAGAGACCTTAGCCACGGAAAGCAGCAAAACAAGACTTTAGTTAGTAAGCGTCTTCCAGTAACGGAGATAAGGATATTCTCACACTTTTGTGAGAATCCATAAAGTTGACTTGGAAGAAGAAAAGGGAGAAACAGAAGTTGTGAAATAGCAAATGTTACAAAATTACAGAAACATTCTGCCTGTTCTTTCACACAACAGTATTTGCCTCCATACCAAAGCTACAGTGTTGAGCCAAAACACCTATTATGACTAACTTTATCTCCAGCCTAACACAGACAGCCTAGGAAACCTGAGTTGCAAATAATTTGGATTCTAAAATGGAGTTTTTTATATTTTGTTCTTCAGCTCAATTTGATATCCATTCATCAAACATCAACTATGTGAAAAGCTACAATGGTATGTGAGTCTCTCAGGCTGGGTTTCCTGGAAACAGCCTCAGAGGTGGTTTAGCATGTAGGATATTTATTAAGTATATATCCCACCACCTATGAAATGGGAGAGATAGGTGCAGGATTGGGAAGACAGAGAAGTCAAACTGCAAGAGATCCAGAGACAGCCTCAGCCAATCCATAGGGAGCTCAGGAGTTGGAAGGCTGCTTTAGAATTTTTCTGAGATGTACACTGAGAGCCAGGCCTTGATAACCTACCTCTACTGGCCATTGGCTGTGGATAAACCCTGGGAAAAAGTGTGACCCTAGGCATGAGACCATCCAGAGCTGAAGCAATTCCTAAAGAGACTGAAATGTGCTATTGACAGCCCTCCCTGAAGCCTGGACAGACACCTCTTTCATCTGAACCATACATCACAATGAACACCAAGTAACCCTGGACCCAGACTCCACGGTCTGAAGAGAGGCAAATTTAACGTATCTTCCTGAAAAGAAATGAAGATTGCCAAACTGTTACCAAACAAATATTTAACAATTTCCATAATGAAGTTAATGTTTTATACTGCTATCAAGTTTCCTACAACCTCAAGAATGCTAATGTTAACTAACAATAGCTTACACTCAGTGCGTATGAGTGTCAAGCACCACAGGCATTAACTCATTTAACTCTAACAGTCACACAGGGATTTAGGCACTGAATTCATTTTCATTTCTCAGATCAAGAGAGTAAGGCACCAAGAAGGTAATACCCCCAATACAAAAACTTTAGGACCTTCGCTAGACTAGTGACAGGACCTGTGGGGAATCCAAAAATGAATGACACAGTCTCTGACTTTAATGGTTTTCATTCTAATAGGACAAACAAAAATGTTACACATCCAAAGTTGAGGAATAATACTAAGTGGAGTTGGCATGACACAGAACTGGGAAAAAATAAGGAACCAAAAGGGGTCAATGTAGAAAACAGCAAGCAATATGAATCAATGCATCTTCTTTATTTTGGCCAAAATTGTGGTATTGAGACACTAGAGTTCTCTTAACACTCATAATGTCCCCACCCCACAAGTAGAAAAACAATGTCATATGAGTGGCACATAATCTCAGACTTAACTCCACTTAAAAGCAGGTTTTGATATAAAGTAACTGAATTCTAAAATGCTTATTTCTTCAGTGTATCCTTAAGGAAATTTACACCTTTCACTTTTTTTTATCTCTGTTATAAATTGGGAGAGTTTGTGAAACACAAATTAAGGAGTAGATCATATTAAAATGGATTCATGAAGGATAAAAACATTTTTGCATATTAATGTGAATCGGATAAACGTCCAAATTTTGCAAGTTCTAGTCAATATGAGTAGTCATTTGATTGGTCACTTTATCTAAGACAGAGTTTAGGATTAGTGTGTATCTAATAATCTAGGGTAATGAATCAGTTTGTCTTCAAATGTTCCTACCCCAAGGATACTATCTCTTCTAGGATACTATGTACATTTTCAAAAGCCCATGTATATGCTAACCTTATGTAATATTAACAATATTAAATGAAAAATTTAGTATATAACCTTCTTATGGTAATCTGCAGAGAAAGAACTGGCTATGACAGTCAGTGGCTGATTCCAGTTCTCATGCTCTTTTTTTTTTGCATTACGCGGGCCTCTCACTGCTGTGGCCTGTCCTGTTGCGGAGCACAGGCTCCGGACGCGCAGGCTCAGTGGCCATGGCTCACGGGCCCAGCCGCTCCGCGGCATGTGGGATCCTCCCAGACCGAGGCGCGAACGCGTGTCCCCTGCATCGGCAGGCGGACTGTCAACCACTGCGCCACCAGGGAAGCCACTCATGCTCTTATTAGGCAATTCAGAAGGGTTTTGCCATGAATTAGGAAGCCATTAAAAAGAATCAAACGTAATTAGAAGCCTAATGTAGCAGTATTTTATGGACATGAAAAATTACATCCAATTTGATCACTATAGGGTATTTAATCTGTACCGTTTAGTTGCAACAGCATATAAATAAAAAATAAAGGAAACATAATATAAACATAATACTGTACAATTTCCTCAATGACTATAGAGATAAATTAAGGAATAAATTGTGATTAATTCAATTCCATTACTCCCAAAATGTGTTCCATATTTAGATGTGGTGGGGAGGGTTTAACGTAAAAGAATTTGATTTCACAAGCAGACATGAGGTAAAATTCAAAGAAAAGCTGGGATTTTTACTTTGGTGAGAGTTGCAAAGAAATGAAGTAAAATTAAAACACATAATTTTTAAAATGTAATGCTTAAGGGCCCATACAAGGAAAATATTTGCACAAATGGAACAGTAAAGAATTTTATTGAGGTAGAGACCAAAAACTTGCTTCTTTGAAAATTTTCACTTAGGAGATCAAAATTTAAGAATCCTGTATATGAAAATTATTTTTAAACAATAGGCCAAAAAGAAGAAAGTGAAGAAATAGTACTTTCAAATGGAAAAGGCATTTGAAAATTGCCATTTCCCCTCTTCATATAATACAAACTCATTTAAAATATTTTCCTAAATGTTTTACTATTAAAGATGTATATAAATTGTCTAACACTTTTTTAGTTCTATGTGATTATCTTATGAGAGATACATCGCGTATAAGACTTATGTCAGTAAAACTGAACCCAAGATGGAAGAATCCATGAATATATAGAATTTGTAAACCAAAACAAACAAAAAGCCACAGAATTTCCTAACGCAGTAAATAAGCAGTAAAACAGCTATTAGCAAGGTAATGGGACACAAAAGAGGATTAAAAAAATTGCTTAATCTATTAAATATGAGTTGATGACACTTGTTTCAATAATTATTGCTGCTATTTGTGTATCACTGATTTTTAAATTTTATTAATATTTGTTTCTAAAATTTTCATGCAAGTTTCCTCACCATATCAATTCTATTATTATAACATATTTCCATTAAGTCCCATCAAATTAGGTACTTTTTGTTTTTGTTTTTTTTTCATCAACCACATCTATACCTCAGTCAGTATGAAATAAACAAGCATAAAAACCTGTCTATTCATTTTCATTGCTCATTAAACATCTGCTCATTAGCCACCTCCTGGTTAATGAATACTTAGGATCAAATGGCAACCATTAGCAAAACTAGTTCTGTTTTCAAGCATATTTTTCTATTTTTCAAACAGTTGTTACTTCAAAAAAATATGTATTTAACCAAAATTCACTTAATCCTATCAAAGAAATCACTGAAGAATTACAAGCACTGTCTTAAATACCCCAGCAAAAATTAGTGCATTTTTAACTATATAATCATTATCATTTAAAGCAAACCCAACTGAACTATTTAATTATTAATGGCATAGGTTCTCTAACTTACACAAACCAAGTGATATCACAAATGCATTTCTGAGAAAGGGTTCTGTTTCATAAAGCGGCTGTATAAACTTAGCCACATTCTCTTTCTTCAAATGGTATTTAGGCAGTTGTAATATGTGCTAGCAGCATATGCTAACTGTATTCTTTTAGAGATTAGTTTAATAAAATAAAGATGATTCATAAATTAGGAAGAAGAATACCATTAAATCATTAAATAAATACCATTTAGAGAAAAAGTTCTCATTCTGACAAAGTATTAATTTTTCTTAATAATTTTTCTTAGATGTTATTGTTGTTTGGTTTTTGCTTGTAGTTTTCCCTCATATTTTCTTCTTTGCAAAACAGCATAACTAGAGTTTAGTATCTTTGCTTATGCCCTCGTAGGCATTACCTCTAATCAAACTGAAAAAAAAAATCAATAAGAATAAAGTTTCCCTCAACTGCAGTGTCAATGCAGACATGCAACTGAGAAATGAGCTACAAGCACCTCTGAGTGCTGGAAAGAAAATCTAAACGAAGACATGAAGCAGAAATAGTTGCTAAGAAAAATCTATACAATATCAGATGGGTGTGTGCTAATAAGGTTTCAAGGGAAGAAGAAGTAAAGAAGTTATTTTAAAAGCTGTTTTAGGAGAAAAAATATATATATATATTCCCCACATAATCACCTATGTCTAATTAATATATATTATTATATTTACATATTTATATATGCAATCATATATATGATTTCTCACACATAATCAATGTGTATGTAATATAAAATTAATTACATGTAATTCCCTTGAGAAATTTGAGATTTAATGTTTGGATTTGTGAAAAGAGAATCCAATAGCATCTAACAGGGCATCTAAATTCAAGGGCTTGCTTTTAAAATTACGTATAACAACAACCGAAATATTAATCCTCTGCCATTTGCTTGACACTGGGATAGTGTTAAAATATAGAAAGATATGTAACATTTTCCTTACCATCAGGGAGCTCACAGTCTCCTGTAGAAGACAGACACATTAAATAGAATGATGAGACCTTACTATATACTGTAGAAAACAAACGGTAACATCTACCAAGATCTGAGTTATTCTGAACCCTTTACATGTTACATTTAATCCTCATGCCCATCCTAGGAGTAAAGAACCATTAGAATTATCCTCCTTTTCTAGGCAAAGAACTAAGCCAAAGAGAGTTTAACTAACTTGCTCTAAGTCAGACGACTAGTAAGTGATGCTACCACAATTTAAATCCCTACAGTGTGGATTCAGCAGGTTTAAAACCTATATATCTGATATAAATCTTCTATGCATCTTGTATACTAGATAGGTCAGAGAGAATGGTTGTGAAAAAAGGCAATGCTTCTGCAGGAAAATAAAAAAGAGGGGAACATGGCTGACATCATGTGATATATGTTACCATGTTAAACTGAAAGAAGTTGAGGGCTCCAATTATTATTTCCTTCACATAGGCCTACTTCAATTTTCAAAAAAAAGTATATCCGATGACAAAAACACTGATTAATTCATTGCCAATAACATTTAGTTTTTACCTACTATGAGGCAGGTCTTGCATATTGACTTTGATTTACATTAAATCAGTTAATATCCATAAGGCAAGTATCACTACATTCATTTTACAGAAAAGGAAACACTCATCTTAAGGTAGTTCTACTATTTCACCCTTAACTGTGTTTTAGAGGAATGGAGTGGGCTTGCATTTCCTCATTATGATCATATGAAGTTTACATATACTAAATTTAATACTAAAATATCAATACACCAGCAGAGTAATAGGGACCATCTGTTACAAATCCTGCTCTTTTGTTTCTATTCAGGATATCCACAACCTTGACAAGGAAGATCAACTCCTTCTAGCATAAATCTGCAAGATTATATTTTTAAAGATTGTAGTAGCTATGAAATGTACCCTTAGGACATTGACTAAAATTCATATTTTTGGTAGGTAAAATGTACTGATCGGTTTTGTAGTAAGATTTCACATTAATAAGGATATTCTCTCGTTTTGTTCTTTCTCTATCTGCCCCTCTCACACACACATAAACACACACATACACACATATACAGTCTTTAAATATTTGAAAAAGATACTCCTTCTATGGCTAAAATAGTCAAAATATCAATTATCCAAAATACTTGATTAGTGTGTTCCAGCAAAGTCTGTTGTAAGTTCCATAACCTTTACGTTTTGGATTGTTTTCATCTTCTCAAAGATTCATATGTATATTTCATCTTTTAAATTAAAACATAATTTGACTGCATCAACTAATAAAAAGTCGAATTACTAACATTGTACTTATACAATATTGTTTCTTCACAAATACCTTTTTTCTCTAAAACAAAAGCTACTTACTAAGTGCCAGATATGGTACCATCCAATTTATCTATATTATCTTATTTAATTCTCAAAATAAACCCATGGGATAAATATTATCCAAGATGATTAAATTATTCATCCTAGATTCTACCTGATGTTACTAGAATTCTATATTAGCTATACCGTCCAGTGCCCTGGTTCTTAACCACTGAACTATATTTCCTATTAAGACCCAATTACAATTTGTGATATTGGCATGGATTTAAACATAGCCCTTTGCAGAGGGCATGGAACAGAGAAAGGAATAATTTAAGTTCCCTTACAGCCGACTGTGCCTTCATATACAAATGTTTACATGGTTATAATACACATTCGTAAATTAGTTAAAATTTTACATGTTTTTAATTGTTAATGTAATTAAACAAGGAGACCAGTAGACTGCGATGGCTCTAATGCCTTAGTAACGTGCTCAGCAAACCAAAACCAAAGCCAGAATCAAGGAATCCAAATCCCAGAAAATGAAATGTAACAAAAACCAATCACAGACAGCCAGTGAAGCTTTCCCAGAAGAAGGTAACTGCTTAAGCTATGGCCCATCGAATAATTTCCTTGCTTTGCTTTTGCATCTTCTCTACAAAAACCCCTCCCCAAGCTCCTGTTAGTGGCATATTCTTTTTTTCTTTTTTTTTTTTGGTAAGCGGGGAGCTCCTGTTAGTGGCATTTTTTTTTTTTCTTTTTTTTTTTTTTTGCGGTAAGCGGGCCTCTCCCTGCTGTGGCTTCTCCCGTTGCCAGAGCACAGGCTCCGGACGCGCTGGCTCAGCGGCCATGGCTCACAGGCCCAGCCGCTCCGTGGCATGTGGGATCTTCCTGGACCCCTGCATCGGCAGGCGGACTCTCAACCACTGCGCCACCAGGGAAGCCCAGTGGCGTATTCTTAACCACTTTTGGTTTGGCCACTGTCCTGTCTACATCAATGTATACTCAAACTTTTGAAAATTTTCATATGCCTCAATTTATCTTTTAACAAAAAGAATGCTTCCCATTTCTTAGTCAAATGATTTAATAAGCATAAATGATGGGTAAATTATGTTGATGGTACATTACAATAAAATTCAATACGGATATTGATATTTGGATTTCAGGGATTATATTTTGCTTCTCTGGGCTTCTTATAACACTTTCAAAGAGATAAAGTGTAGTAATGTGTTCTCTAAGAAAAGTGTTTGTTGTTATTTAAACCTACTGATCAAGGAACAGCTCTTACAGAAAATAAGATTTATAAAAAGCTTGTATTCCATTTACCTAGTCAGCTCTATTCTTCATTATTTTAGAACTGATAATCCATTTCAGGTGCCTAACATCAACCCTGTTTAACAGTTGCTATGGGAAATGAAGGGCCTGAAAACAGTAATTCACACTTCACTTTTTAGTTGGCACATTCCTCATTTATAGATGGAAAATTCAAGCTCAAAGAATTTAAGATACATGAAAAGAAGAATCCCTGATATTTTTGCATATTAACACCAATTTCTAAATTTAGGAAGATGAATCTTACTTCCCTGTTAAATTCATTCCTAGAAATATAAAATACTTGCCCCAGAAAGCGAGGAGAAATGTTTGTCTATTAATCCCACACCACAGTCTATTTACGTAGTCAAGTTGAACAATCTCTAGACATCTTCCAAATTTTAGATTCTTAATTCTGTGTAAATAGCATAATCTTTGTCTTTGTGTATGTACTATTATTTAAGGAAAATGTACAAATATGTTAAAAATTGTTCCACCATGCTTAAAAGTAATGAAAGTTGACACACTCCTCAACCTGTTACAAATCAATTATTCTTTCCATGTTCCTCCATGTTACCCACAAGGTAAGCATCTATTAAAAGCTGAGCTCAAATTCAGATATACCAGGTTTAGAGAATTTCCCTACTGATCAGTCCAATGACTAACCACAAAGTTTAGCAAGATCTGAACAATCACTTCTCCCTCTTGCAGCTTGTTTGAGCACACACACACACACACACACACAAGTACCCCATCTAATATATTCTGAAGTCTTTCCCAGGATCAGTCAAGTTCACAAATCTATAGTTTGCTGGATGTACTTTGTGAAAAACTAAAAAGTGCACATCTTTACAGCAACACCATTCTGCTTTCGCTACTTCAAAGATTTCAGAAGAAAATGTCCTTACCTAGGTTCAGGTATCACTCTGTGATATAACCTACTGAGATAAGCAAGATGAAAAGCACTTAAAAGAGGGAATTGTTTTCCTAAAGATTCCTCACCTAACTCTACCTTCAGTGTTCCTGAACTATCCCCTTTGAAAATTATTCTCAAAGAATTGAAAAAGAATTGTATATCCACCTTCTGACATCAGCTAACCATACAGTTGTTTTATTTAAATATTTTTATTTAAATATTTATTGGGTAAAGACTTACCCAATTATTGAGTAATAGCATCTTTTCACATCACATAAAGGCTTCCCCAAGTTACTTTTTATTGTTGTCAACATTTTCCGAAAGCCTCATCTTATTCTCGGCTGTAATAGTTTTACGATATTCTGATCGAAAAGAACGTTATTTTGCGGACTTCATCGGTCCTGTGTTACTCTTATGGCCCTTTGTAAAGTAAGCCTATCAAAAAACCCTTTTCAATGGATACTTCTTTCTTAACTTTATGTTTTTTTTTAATCTGCAAAAATTACATTAATTTTCTGATATACTGACTATAGAATATTGCACCACTTCTACAGTAGATGTTTCCATTGGTTTGCACTGGTTTACATTGGTTTACATTGGTTTGCATTGGTTTACATTGGTTTGCAAAACAGTACATTGAGACTGGAAAAACAATTTTTTTCTGTAGGTAACAGTGCATTGAGACAGAGAGAGGCAGAGAAACAGGGAGAATGAAAGAATAGGAGGCTAGAACAAGACAAACCAGTTTTATAATTCTAAATAAGCAAGTTAAACACCTTCTCTGGACCAAAGCATCGTCAGTACCCAATAATGAAAAGGCATCATTATCTTCAACAGGAAAATGAAGATTCAGATAAGATATCCTGTACAGCACCCCCCTTACCCTTTCTAAAATTGTATAACTCTATAAAAAGGCACTTGGCTGGCAGCTGTTAGCTTGGTAAAGGGAGTAAATAACTTTGGTTGTGACAAGAATTAGAATGGAGGACTGCAGAGAGAATTATGACGTGCTCACTAAGGTTGCCCTTAATGGCAATAACTGGCAATGCGTAGCCTACTCACCGGTGTGAAATATCTGCAGCTACCCATCACAGAGCCCCCTCTCTGGGAAGCTGTCAGAATAAAAAACACTCCTAACTGTTTTGAAATACAATAACTCTAGTTAATATGCTTCCCTGATCTGACAAGCACTGATTTATGATGTTAACTGAGGATTAGATATCAACAAGCAATCCTAACATTTAGTGCTGCACTAGAGAATCACATAAGTGAAACTCTGGCAACTTCAGTGATTTGCATATGCCCAAGGCGGCAAGTTATGGGATTGCTGAGAAAATGGTCTCATTTTAATTTTTAATGTTTTCACACATCGAGAATCAAAATAATTATTAAAATATTAATTTAAAATATGCATATATTTGAATATAGCCCTGCTTTTTTTCCTGAAGTATCATGATTTTTTGAAAAGGTTTGCTGTTCCTTCTGAAAAAGATAGCCCTTATTAATTCACTATTGTCAAAGAACAAATTTATATTAATGGACCTGTTACATCTACTTTCTTAATTAACTGAAGTGTCAGAAACCGTAAAGGATAAGTGAAGGAAGCATATTTCTCTATAGAGACAGTTAATGGAATAAACAAACTTCATAGTTATAGGTCTTAGTTTCCCTGACCATGAAATGCCTCCCTTGGTGGTCTGGTTTGAAAGGTGAATGGTCCCATTAATATTCCAAGATGATATATATTGAAAGAATGTTTTCTGGAAGAAGAAAGAGTTTCTGCCTTGTTAGAGTTTCCCCTATGCAGAGCCATCCTAATTGAAACCTGCAGAGCATGGAGACTGCCTGAGCATTCAGACTACAGACAAAATGGGATTAAGTAAATCAGTAAATTACAGGAGTGACAGCAGAAAATCAGAATTTGGGTTTTCTTAGCAAAGAGCAATTTATAGTTTTTATTTCTTTTGGAGAATAAAATCATTTAAAATATCTAATGAACCTATGGATTTTCTTTTGTATACAAAATTTCAGCTAAAACAATATTTCTATAGATCTATTTATATTCTTTTTGGTGGCGGAAATGACTAAACCATTCTTAGCAGAACTATCAATCTGTTTTTTAATCTCTGTATTCTCAATAAAAATCAGTATTGTCTGCCATTAAAACATATTCAGATTTTGATCATGCTAATTGGTAATGTAAAAGTAGCAGCAAGAATTCTTAAGACAATTATAAACAGAAGCAACTCAAAGTAAACTATAAACAAAGGCTAGAAAAGAGAACATCTTTAATATTTTTTTTGCCATTTTTTATACTCCCATGAGCAGATAAAGCAGAAGAATTAATCTAATAAGTTATTCCAAAACAAATGATATTATTTGCATTAATATGTCATTAAAATGGGCATTCTGCCTGTGAAACAGAGAACTCTCTGGTATCACACTATCAAAATTATCAGAAAATTGAATCATTCTACTCTGTGGTTTCCAATTTTAATACAGTAAGAATAAAATATCAACTTTAAATATATGGTCTATAAAGAAACTATATGTCAAAATGAACCAGTCCATTCAAACCAAAGTTATTATTCTCCACCCAACCCACTTTTAGGTTTGAATATTTAGTTGACAAAATCTGAATTTTGCTTTCATTTATGGTAAACACAGAACCTTAACAATTAGTCTTAGGCTGGAAATTAGCAAATTAATGCTTATCTGTAGTCTCTTATTGAACATGTTGTCTAAGATAGAACCTATAAATATGATAAATGCTTTGCATTCCTAATTAAGAAGTATATTGAACAGAAACAACTTTAAGTGAATAATCAATTATAAATCATTCAGTCTCTCTCATTTTGAAGAATTTAAATATCATCCATAAAATCATTTGTCTTCTTGGAAATCCTTAACTGGATTAAGTAGCTTTTAGGAGAATAACCTAAAAAAGATAGGAAAAAGTGGACCACCACTGAAAATTATGTTTTATAATCAATATCATTCCCTATCTAAGAAAGATACAAACATTATTTTCTGACACCATAATCTCAGTAACAGTCACTTAACACTTTATCACTCCACATACCTGAACACAATGTGGTAACATTATGAATTTTGTGTAAAAACAAGAAACCATATGCCCTCAGGAATTAGAGTTAACTACCAGAAACAAAACCAAACAGCATTTTGCCAAGCTGTGTGCATAAATTTCTAAATACATTTTATGAAAAGAGATTCAGGTCACACAAAAGTACTGATGAGTTTGCTCCTAGTTACCGATAACCATTACTTTACCTTACGACAAAAGGTAGTGATTGTGTCTCTGACTAGTCTATTGTTTGAATAAATTAGTACTTGAACACTTCAGCGAAATGAGTTTGTTATAGATTCATAATGCACTGTAATTATTTTCCTTTAAAAAAGCAGTAAGAGCTAATCCATATTTTAGAACTAAGGCAAAATGAAGAATGTAGTAGGAAACACAGAGGTTTATTTTGATTTGCTGTAGTCAACACATATTATTCTTTTCAAACTGAGCTAAAGTAGACATTAGAATGATTTGTTGATGGTGTTTCAGGCAATTACAATAACATTTTCTGGTGTTAATGTACAGCCACCCTGTAATTTATAGACTAATGTCAGTGTTCTTTTTGGAAAAAGGAATCATAAAGACTGATAAGTCCACATGACAAGGAAAATCTCATGCAAAACTTAAAAATTTTAAAATAGCTATATATTATGCTTAAGTAAACATAACTTGTAATTTAATTTCTTTACTAATAATAAATAAAAATATGTTAACTGTCATAGCTTTATTTCCTTTTCTATAATCACTGCTATAGCGTGTTGCCACTATGTGGAAATCACTTCCTCAGGAAAATGATCTATGGAGTTATTCAGAACAGAACTGATTTTTTTTTAAGAAATTAATTTAAAAGGGTCAAAGCAGATAGGTATTTTTTCTAACTTAGTATGTTCACTATCACATTGATATCACATCAAAGACAGTGAGAGACAATCTTTGCTAATTTTGATATCTAATCAATATTTAAATCTATCAAACCACATTTGTATTGGTGTTCCTCTACTATAAAACATCCTCTATGTTAATATCTCTGTAAAAATCTACCTGAACCATAGAAAGAATATATGACCACATTCAACTTGTTCTTTTACAAATAAAGATAGTGAAATTGTGTGGGCATATGAGTGTTTGTGTAAGAGAAAGAGAGAGACGGAGGGAGGGAGACAATATTTATAATGTTCATAAATATTAAGGTAAAAGTATTCATTTAACTTATCAAAGGCTTAAATATGGCTCTAGTTTGCTTGCTAATTACAATGACCTCCTCTGACTGCTTGCATATTGAAGACCTACTTTAATAAGCGTTTTATAGGATATATATTCCCTCAGCCAAAATCAAAATGATCGAGATCATCACCAATGTGATACCAGTGTGTCACACCAATACATCACACCAATGTACTTACTGGCGATTACATATGACACAAATAAACCTGCAAGGTAGCAAAATCAAAAGGCCAAGGGCTCATTAATTTCTGTCTTAGATTTGGGAGGTAGTGACCCAGACGTAATCACTTTAGAGTGGGTGTCCAGTGAACAAGGAAGCAGGCCAGGCTCTGTTACCAATTAGTTGTGTGACTCTGGGGAATTTATTAAAACTTTCCACATCTCGTGGATGACATTCTGTTTATTAGGATTAATACACTTTCTAATCTCTAAATATTATTTTAGCAGGTTAAAAAACAACTCAATATAAAATGGCAAATTCAAAATTAGAAGTGGCAGAAAAAATAAATAGTAAAACCAGTGATACATGGTAGTTACCAGGCCTTAAAAGAGGTAACATATTTATAAAGCAGCTTTGAAAACATCAGTTTTATTACCTCCAAGATTAACGGGGAATCAAATGGGAATAGAGATTGAAAAAAATTTTTACAAACAATAAAGTGCTACGCAATTAAAATATTTCTTAATGTAGGTTTTTTCATTCCACAGAAAATGAAACATTGAAAATGAAAAAAACTTTCTGTACTCACCTTAATCCTTGTCATTATCTTTTTAGACTGCTAAATTCATAAATGTATTAACATCAATTAAAAATATTGTGATGAGTTCCTTGTCATACAATTTATACAATTTTCAAAGTCCACTACATCAATTTATTTCTGCATTATTTAACTTTTAAACCATGTTAGCTGCTGAATTTAAATGTGCTACCATTTGTCTGACTAATCAATTAATAATGAATCATCCCTTCTGAGCTCTTCACAGAGGAGAGTACTACATTCTCTAACTTATCTCCCTCAACACCACACATGCTAAAAGAAAATGCATTGCCAGCAGTCAGAGGTAGACTTGTGATAGAAAGAATGACCCCCCATGAAAATGTCCACATCCTATTCCCAGAACCTTGGAATATTCCCTTCCATGGCAAAAGAGACTTTGCAAAAATGATTAAGAACCTTGAGATAGGGAGAGTACTAAGTGGGCTCATTATAATGGCAAGGGCCCTTATAAAGGAAAAACAAGGCAAGTGATTCAGAGGGAGATGTGATAAAAGAGACAGACAGTGAGAGAGATTTAAAAATTCTACACTGCTGGCTTTGAGAATGGAGGAAGGGGTCATGAGACAAGGAATTACAGATGACCTTTAGGAGGGAGAAAAGGAAAGAGACAATGATTCTCAGTTACAGCCTCAAGAAAGAACACAGCCCTGACAACATCCTGATTTTAGCCGAGTGAGACTCCTGACCTCTAGAACAGTGAGATAATAAATTTGTATTGTTTATGTCACTTATTTTGTGGTAATTTGTTACAGCAGCAATAGGACATTAACGTAGTAGTGGTCAAAGATATTCTCTTTGAAGTTAGGCCACCTTGTCTTGAAATTTAGAAAAGTCACACAAAGTTTCTGAGCATTGCTTTCATCATCTGTAACATGGCTTAATAATAGTATTTACCTTATAAGGTTATGCTTAGGCTCAAGTGAGATAATATACTCTAATGCTTTTCACAGTGTCTGGGATAGTAAATGCACTTGATTATATTTTCATGGACTTTACCCCATATATTCAAAATCACTCACTCCCCTCCCCTCCATCATCATGAGAGTGGTAGGAAATGGGAGTTTAAGTTGTAGCCATAGGTACATAGAGTCTGCAGTTATATGCACAAGAATTCTGAAAGTAGACAATCATGATTTCTGAATTCCAGGTTCTTCACTCATCAGTTGGACAATCCTGGCCAAAGTGATTCATCTTCTCTGAGACTTGGTTTTTTAATCGGTGATTTATATAAAATGAACATCCGGCACAGATTTGCTACTAGATTCAAAGCGTCTAACGTAACTGGTGGTTGTAGGACAGAGTTGGTGGTGCTCACTAAATGCAAATTTTCTTACCTTCCGTTCCTACTCAGCCTTATTCATATGAATACCCCGAAGCACAATACCCTGAAGCACATAAGGTATAGTACATTTACAAAGATGAAGATATGGAAGCCCAGAAAAATGAAGTCAATGCTTGATTTTAATTCTGTTTGCAAGCCGAGGGTTGTTTTTTCACTAAGTCACATTTGGCTAGAATAGTAACTAATCATCCAAAGAATTAAGGCAAATCAGTTAACAAGTGCTCTTGAATGTTGCTGATTTTTACCTCCTGCTAAAAACTGGGGAAATTTAGATATTGTAATGCCATGAATAATTATGTAACACAACTTCTAACAGATTTTTTTTTAAATACCATCAGTTTTACATGAAATTTATTGAAGATTTCAATTAAAAACATAGGATAGTTTAAAATAGCAAAGTTTTAATCTAGGGAGATAATTATTTGTTTTCTAATTCTGAAAACTAGCACTATTGTTAAATATGCATAAAACACAAATCCACTGTCCTAAGTTCTCCTGCCCCTACATTTGTTTTGGGCTGACAACTTCAAAAGTTAATCACAGACATAGATTTGGCAGGGATCCCAGCACAGAAAAAAGGATGTATGGATTAAAACTACTTTGCATGCTGGTCACAAACAGCACACTAGCAACATGACAACTAAGAATTTTACATCAGAAAGAATCTATTGTTCTCTGAATTGCATTAAATGCTTGTAATTAAGTCAAAGTACACCTTGATCACCGTCTCAATTTCATCTGAAAAATATAACGATTAAAGTTTAGGCAATGTAGGAAGTCAAACAGAATAAAAATGAAAACTGGAAATATTTCTGTAAAAGCACATCTTTGTTAATGAAAAATTATGATTTTTAAAATCAAAGAGTATGGATTTTTATTTGTGGATTATGACATAACCTTTACACAGAAGCTACATTTTACTTATTTCACTGTAGTTCTAAATCCACACGTCAAGTTAACCAAAAAACAACTATATTTTCATTCAAATGAATACACCCAGAAATTCGTTTCATGCTTACTAAAACTGATTTTAAACTCTCATTTGTATGAAAAATATGGATTATATACCTCTGATGATAGATTACATAATTTTAAAAATTTTATTATAATATTAAACATCACACACACACAAACACACACACACACTGTTTTGTTTCCCTAAACTCCAATAGAATATTAAGTACAATCAGGTAGACTTATACAAAAACACTGACATATATAACAGGATTACTATAGATATGCCATATATATGTTATGTGTTTGTATTGCAAAATATAGAACACTATTTGGGCATTTTGTGTAAAGCTGAGGATGCTCGTCTGGCATAGGTCTGCATATTGCATTGCACCGTCTCATTTTCATTCAGTTAAGGTAGTCTGTGCTGCAGTTGTCTACCCCTGATTACATGCAGGCTGCACACCAAAGTTTTCTGGCAATAACGATGAGATGCTGGGAAGATTAAGTACAATGGCAACAGCAAAGTGACCTCAAATATGACTCAAAATCATTTAGATTGAAGGTCTGTTTGGGAAATGTGAGTCACTGTGCTTGGTTTTCACTCAAAAGAGCTGGTCAGGCCTCATGAAAGAATCTGATAAGTAAATATGTTTCATACAATATAAAGTTTTGAATTGAATTATGATTTTAATGTTATTTGTTCAATAACAAGATGACTGGAATTGGGAGACTTGCGTCATTTCTAATGAGATCCAGAACAACAAATTCAGCACATGTGAAAATGGCAAAATTGTAAAGCAATCAACAAGCCAATGAGCATAAGAAATATTTTAGCAAAGACCTGTTCACTCTAAAAACTTAAGAAATAAATACAATTCAGAGAAAAGGCCATCATAAAAAATTATGTACTACATATTTAGAACTCATTTTAATGTATTAAAAATTATTGAAATAACTAGAGAAGTAATGTATATAACACAAGATTTCTTCTCTGATTAATTAAAAGGAAGTGTAGAGGGCTCAAACAATGTGTCCATTTGTAACGTGACACATTTGACTCATCTGTAATGTGAACTCACTATATGTGTTAAACTGGAGAATTTTTATTCATAGTTCTTCCTTTGTGATAAAGCAAAGTTGAGATAAATCCGTGTTCTCATTTCCACAACTGAAGAAATAATTTAAAAATTGACAGCAGGCTAAGTCAAATACTATGATGAAATCATGTTTCGGTATTATTTCATGTTTACAAATTATTTCCATATATGACAGTTTGGCTATATAATTAGACTATTTTATTGGAACAGTCTGCTTAAGTGTTTTCTCCAGAGAAGACTTAAAGTTCCTTGAGGGAAAAGACAAAGTTTTATTCACCTCTATGAGTCTGACTTATGTCATAGTGCTTATCAAAATAACTGGTAAACAGCTGATTCTCCAAAGATGTCTTAAAATAAGTAAATACATAATTGAACTCCCCTTATCTAGCAATGAGAAATGTAAACTAATACTTGCCCCAGATTGCCTGTGGTCAATTAAAAATTAGAACTCATTAAGAAAATAAGAAAGTTGTCATGGTTAAACATTGTTATAGAATGAATGTTTGTGCCCCACCGCTTAAATTCATGTGTTGAAATCCTAACCCCAGACGTGATAATATTAGGAGGTGAGGCCTTCGGGGAGTGCTTAGATCATGAGGGTGGAGCCTTCATTAAGGGGATTAGTGCCCTTATAAAAGAGGATGCCGTGAGCTTCCTAGCCCCTTCTAACAATGAGGACACAGCAAGAAGCCAACTGTCTATGATCCAGGAAGCAAGCTCTCATGACACTAAATCTGATGGTACCTTGATCTTGGATTTCCTGAGATTTCAAGAGAATTTTCCATTCTGAGCATTTAATCTCAAACTTTAAAATGCTTTTACACCTTCTTCTCTCACCTCCTCCTTTTCTCAAACAAACCCTAGCTATGTTCAGATAACTATTCTTCTATTTGCCTTTAACACATTGTTAGAAAATAATCAGTCTGAACCTTTCTTACTTCCAAGTACCATGTCAGTCCCTCTCTTCCCCACCCTCACCATGCTTCTGGGATAAGTCCAATGTTACACCAACACTTTCTAAGTTCTCCGTACTCTCATCAAACTGATTTCTGGGCTTTAACCTTTCTACCTATCTTCTGTTATCATCCACAAATTAATAAAAAAATATTGACTGTCCCTGAACTTAACTTTATCTTCACATAATTTGCCATAAGGCATTATCAACTTGCTCAACACTCTTTGGCCAAGACTTTGCCTATACCTGTGGATATACTTTGCAACTCAGCTCCCCTGGACCCACTCTTCCACTCTGATTAATAACAGTTCATACCTCCAATATAACCAGTTCATTAGTTCCATCTTAACAACACTGCATCCTTTGCCCTGGAAGTGTTGTAGCGTTTCTGTTATTTCTGCTTTTAAAATGTCCCCACTTTGTGGGAAAATAAACATTCACACCGTAGAACAAATTTCTGGAGAATAAAATATACTAGTTTGATTCCAAGTAAAATGCACACATTTACTTCAGATGCAGTGAAGACTCTCATCTTTAATAACATTGATTTCAGTATTTAAAAAGATAGAAACTGAATTCCTTCAATTAATCATAAACTATTAAGGAAACAGTGGCACACTCAGTATCTTGGAAATGTACTTTCTGATATAAAGGTATTTTCACTCCTGGAGAAATAAATCACATTAATGCACTTCCACTTGTAAATTTTTAAATTCTTTCCCTTCGGAATAAAAGACTATAATGGATATTTGGATAAAATATTGGAAAGAATAATGTGGTGCATTTAAAATAATTTTTCAAAGCACATGTAATTCTGACCTAACACAAAACTTTCTTCCCCTAATATGAACTATTTGAGATTTTTCTACTTAAGTCAAAATGTTGATTTAGATCAAGCCAAGCTACTTGCTAGCTGTGAAAAACTGACAAGTCACTTATCCTTTTAAGGGATTCTTTTCCTTTTCATTTGTAAAATCAGGATGTTGATTAAAAGAATTTGCAAGTCCTTCTCTTAAAAAGAAACATTTCAAGTTCCTCGGGGTTTTTTTACAGAAATTCTCTGGAAGACACAAAACCTAACCATCTTCTTTGCTCCAGGGGAGAAATGTATGAGGAAAAGCAAGGTGTCTGACCCCACCAGTCATGGTATCATAAAGGAACTGATATGTTGTAGTAGGTGGCAGAACAAAACTGGTTGATTTTCTAGCTCATCCTGAGTCAGAAACTCATTTTCACTGTGTTGTTTCAATCGAATTCTCAGCACTTCGTGCACACCCATATAATCAAATTGCATTCACAGGCTGATATCACATTTTTGTCACTTATATGGAAATATCACATATTCTTTGTATTATCGCTTTGGGGATAAGCATATTATTGCTGATGCTAGATGGTAAATCCCTTGAGAAAAAGATCCCGGGCTTATATATTTTTCTATTACCCATAGAGTTCAATGGTTGCACAAAGCAAGGATTTGACAAATAGGAATGGGAATGAGCAAATGAAACAGAAGTCCAAATTCTCAAGGATACATTTGTGAATTTTTCTTTTTTATTCATCACTTAGAATTATGTTTTAACACCTTGTTTTAATGTAAAAAATTGAACTATGTAAAAGACATAAACTAAATCATAAACATTAAACAAAACTTATCTCTTTGATGTATATTTATATATGTATATATGTAAATTATATTATAGAGTAATAACAATATGCTATACACTAGGTTCTTTCCAAGGATGGCTATAAGAAATGGTATTATTAAAAAAGTTTCTGGATCTTTTCTAAAACTAGTAAGAAAGCCATCATCTATTAAGCTGTTTAAAATTATCTGACTTGAAAAGCCACATAATAAATTAATTTTAATCTTTTTGATTAATAGTATTGTTTCCACATTTGATAATAAAAATTATATATCCCATCTTCCATTTTTTTCTCCTTACCCAGTAAACTCTGAACTAAATGTAACTTCAAAGGGAGCAACATAGCTAGTTTAGATTTTTATGTCATTATCTTTCCTGTCTTCCATACACTTATTTAGATTTTTTTTTTTTTTTTTGCGGTACGCGGGCCTCTCACTGTTGGTGGGGCCTCTCCCGTGGCGGAACACAGGCTCCGGACGCGCAGGCTCAGTGGCCATGGCTCACAGGCCCAGCCGTTCCGTGGCATGTGGGATCTTCCCGGACCGGGGCACGAACCCGTGTCCCCTGCATCGGTAGGTGGACTCTCAACCACTGCGCCACCAGGGAAGCCCCACTTATTTAGATTTTTAAGAGCACTATTGAACATGCATATCTTTCACAGCATGACCACAAATAAATTTTCACATTTGCAGACAAAAATCTTAATCCATTCTAAAGTAAATTAAATATTTAGGAATATTTTATTTTAAATTATAAATATTTTTATGATGGTTGACTTCTATTTTAACTCATATGCTTGCTTCTGTTATTCCTATTTTGGTTATTTAATTTTTTTAAGGCATATATTCATGTACAAATCACTTCTGACATTCTGACCTTTTCTCTGTTAAAATTAAACTGACAAATGATGAGTTGTAACATTTGTTTCATCAGGCGAAATATTAAAGTTAATCAACAATAGATTACTCAGAAAGTATTAATACTTTATAATATTACATGAACATACATGAGCTATTTAAAAGAAATGATGCTGAATTTTGTGATTATATCAAAATATACATATTATAGACTGTTCTTTAGACACAAAATTTTCAGAATAAATTAACTGGGGATAAATATTAACTAATATAATAGTTTGGTAACAAAATAATTCAAATAACATTTTTCTGGATAGTGCTATTTGAAAAGTCATTCCATATTTTTTATAACTGAAATTGATTTTACTACAGAGCATTCAGAGCCAGGAAAAAAACTGAACCATTTAGGTAGGCTAGACATGCATGTAACTAACTAAACTATATATGCAAAGATCAGCCTCTGGGTTTTTGACTATTATATTTACTTGCTATCTTCTCTGGAAATTTATAAGAAAGATTACTAACAAGGTGAAATGTAAATATCTGTTATTAATTTGCCAATGAACTACTGAGTTAATGTAAATAAAGAAGGAAAAGCACACAAGATTAACTAATTTTTTTTTTTTTTTTTTTTCTTGCGTTATGCGGGCCTCTCACTGCTGTGGCCTCTCCCATTTGTGGAGCACAGGCCCCGGACGCGCAGGCCCAGCGGCCATGGCCCACGGGCCCAGCCGCTCCGCGGCACGCGGGACCCTCCCGAAACGGGGCACGAAACCGTGCCCTCTGCACCGGCAGGCGGACCCTCAAGCACTGCGCCACCAGGGAAGCCCTCAAGATTAACTAATTTTTAAGTATATATTGTCAAAGAACTTAGAGGCAAATTTGATTATTTAATTTATATTTCCACCAAAACTGTTGTAATCACATAAAAGTGTATGTTCATCTTTAAGGATTTTAAAAGAGTAAATATTCTATAACTTTTATAATTATAATTTGCTTATTTATAATAGCTCCCACAGTCAGATAGTTATCTATTTTTTTAACTCAAATTTTTTGTTAGTTTTGAATTCTGCTTCTACTCTGAATATAAATAGCAACATGAGAGCATCATTCTTTTTTCAATAATTATTTCTGAGCATCCACTATGAGCACCACATAACATAAAACTTTTGTCTCTAAACTAGAATCTCATTTAAAAGATAAGATTAATGAAATTAAAACACTTAAAATAACCCAGGACTGTATGAGATTACATGTCGAAATGAGCAGTACTAATCCAAATTCTAGTGGTTTATAACAGACAAAGAAAGGTGGTTTGGGGCAATTAAGAAAGGTTTCAAATAATAGTGTATGTCAAAATATCTCAGTAAAGCTGGGGAAAAAAAGCAGGGTTTGAGCTTCATTTTATATGATAAACTGAGGTAAGTGGAGAGAATTTAGAAATGCCAGCTTGCGAAGGGTCTAAAAAGCTACCTCTAAGAATTATTCTGGAATTTCAAGTGGGGGATCAAATTAATCCTTCTACGTTTTGTAAACAGAGTAATCACTATTTACTCAGTTTTCTCTCCTCGTATGTATTTCCATTATTTCTTTCTTACATGTCTACATATTTAGTCTTTATCACCTTTCAGATCTCTAAACCCTGCTTGCTGCCTGTCACCTTCCACCCAGTGCGTTGAGCGAGTTATCCAACACTTGCCTGGATGGCAAGAGTTGCGAATCAAAAAGTCATTATCAGCTTTGATTTTCAAACACTACTTTTAACTAGACCATGGCAAAATAGATTGCCTTGAATGCAAAAATTTTAGAGTCAAAATTCAGTCTCCTTGAAAAAAAGGAGAGTTTTCATAAAAGTATCCCTTTAAATATCAATAACTAATGACTCAGAGCAAAGACTTTATAAGAAATGATCCCTAGGGGGAAGAAAAAGAATGAATCTGTTATAAGAATAGTTTCTCATTCCCTAAAAAAGGCAAGAATGCAACCAGTTGTTGGAAAGGATAAAAACCGGAGAGTCTCAAGAATCTCTTAGAGGATTCCCTTTTCCTTCCTTATGATGTAATTCTTGGCAGGACCCAGAAGGCAATTGGGCAGCTCACCCTATCATCCTTATCATCCCTACAATCATAATCTCTACTCCCACCACCACTGACAGATTTGAGAGCATATTGGTAAGCCTGGAAGGAGCACCAGAATGACTGACTCTAGCAGGGAACACAGACAGAGAAGTCTAGTTGACCACAGAGGGCCCAAGTTGTACCCCTCCCCCAAGTCTTCACTGACTACTGCAATGTGGAAATGCTTTAACATGTGTTTCTACAATTCCTTAATCATGATGCAGATATTAGAGGAGAATAAACTGTCACTGAACCACCTCAGTTGAGGGAAGATCACTAAAGCTTAAACCGGGAAACCGAGTAGCATAAGCTATAGGTCAGGAACATAACTAGCCAGCTCATGAGAAAGGAACTGCTAATCCTCTGAGCTTAACCAGAGCCAGTGGGAGAGGAGGCGAAGGCTTATTCAGTAGTGTGGGAAACACAGTGCATCAAACATACAGACCATGTGGAATGCCAATAGTACAGACACTGCTCAAAGTCCAGGTGGAAACAAGAGCTTCACTTGAGTTAAGAATGGAGATGAGTAGGGGCTTCCCTGGTGGCACAGTGGTTGAGAGTCCACCTGCCCATGCAGGAGACACGGGTTCGTGCCCTGGTCTGGGAAGATCCCACATGCCGCGGAGCGGCTGGGCCCGTGAGCCATGGCCGCTGAGCCTGCGCGTCCGGAGCCTGTGCTCTGCAATGGGAGAGGCCACAGCAGTGAGAGGCCCGCGTACTGCAAAAAAAAAAAAAAAAAAAAAAAAGAATGGAGATGAGTAGAGAAAAAAACACGGACATAAGCTTACACCTAAACCCAGACAGGAATCTGAGTGGAGCTGGGGGATGAGGGGGGAAGTCCTTGAGAGTGGAGGACAGCCCTGAGAGGGAGACCCAACTTTGCACTGGATTCAGGATTTAGACAGTTCTGTGTTGGTCAAGTAATAAACTCTTAATTATTCAATCTGCCTCAGCTGTGAAGCCTGCACCATGATGGTAACCATCTAACAAAGAAGAACACAAATCCTAGATACCATTAAAATCCCAAATGCCAAACTTACCAACTGCCACCTGCTCTTAGCAAACTGTGGAAAACTAAACAGAATGTAATCAATGGCAAGGTGATAATGTAGCTTTCCAAAAGTAATACCTGCCTCAAAAATAAACACTCTGACATCTTACCAGAGCATTGTTTTGCATAGAGCTAAATTCCTTTTGGAAACCTTTTAAAGAAGCTTGGTTAATAAAATCAAAACATATCAAATAAAATCAATTACATATCAAAAATATGTAATTAAACTTGGCTCTGTAGCAATATTAATGATGATAGCTAATAATAATGGAACAGTTACTATATGAGCAGCACTATTATTCCCATATTACAGATGAAAATATTAAAGAATAGAGAAGTGAATCCCTTGTTGAAGATCTAGATGAGTATTGGTTCAACAAACAAGTGGGTGAGCAGGACTTGAATTCAAGTCTGCCAGGTTTCAGACCCTGTGCTCTTAAGCATCACACAGCCTCTGGTATGGAAGCATATCTTAAAGGCTCAAAGTGTTTGCATGCCCACAAGCCAAAATAGCAATTTGTGAAAATAAAATTTTCAAAGATTTTGCTTTGAAGCTAAAGGGGATGTAAAGATATTTAGATATTAATTATAAGTAGAGATCTGGGCTTCACTGAGTGTGGAACAGAGAGGGAAATAAAACACAGATGTTGAGTTATTCCTTGAAAACACCATTTGGGTCACAGGATCCAAATTTATTCGCAGGAAACCACTACTAACTTTTGCAGGGGAAAGAGGTTC